>NC_090872.1:42844233-42846733 GCF_036669935.1 Montipora foliosa
GTATACAAAAATTTGGTTTATCAACGGAGTTGATAATGTAAATTGACCACCGTACAGAGATTCTGAAGATTCTTAGAATCTCTGTACGGTGGTCAATTTACATTATCAACTCCGTTGATAAACCAAATTTTTGTAATTGCTTGATATCATTCTGGTCTCTGATGCCTCATCCGTCTTTAGAATGCGGGACTATCAACAATCCAATTAGTGACCATCTCCTGTTTTTGTTGAGCTAAAGCTAAAATCTCCCAAGCTTTCTCCACAGTTCATTTCAGTACGCAGTTACAAAAACTACGATCCTGATCTATTTATAACCGATTTAGCCTCGCTTTCGGATTCCCTGCTCCCATTATTTGCTGGCTCTGATGTAAACAACAAGCTTGCTATTTTCGATAATGTCTTTCGTCAAGTACTTGATGTTCACGCTCCGGTGAAGACCATCAAGATCCGTAACCGCCCCTGTCCATTTATCTCCAGCGATATTAAAGAACTCATGAAAACTAGAGACAGCCTCTATCGTCGCTTCTTTCAAACACGTAGTGAGACCGATTGGGAAGAATACAAGGATTCTCGTAAAAGCGTCAAACGTGCCCCTCATCGACGCCGAAAGGAAACACACATATCAAGAGGTTCAAAGTAACAAGAGTAACTCGAGGTCTCTGTGGAAAGTGATCAACAATATCGTTCCATCGAAATTTCAAGAAAAACATGTTTATTCCAAGGATCTTAAGACTGTCGCAAACGATTTTAACTCGTATTTTTCATCTGTCGGAAGCCGCACTGCTGACGCAGTTGCCCAGCTGGCAAGAGACAATAATTTGACCTATCTAAACTCCTCGTCTCCATCTCCTGCGTTGTCCTCTGCGGATTGTTTCAGTATTAGCCCCGTCAGCTGCGAGGTTGTCAATGTTTGGAAACGAGTTTCGGTGCACAAAAACAAAACTTTTCTATCCCTCGCGACTCAAGATGGCCGCGGTGTGATTAAGGCCTGTGGCAATCAGCAGTGAACTTCATTAAGTTTGTTACGTTGCTTGTGCGTGAATGTAAAGTAGGCGAAGGGAAGGATTCTTATTTGCAGAAGTTCGAACAAAATGGCCGGTTTCCCGCAAACGTCCCTCCGCGTTGGCCGATGTTTAATCTTATAACCTATAGGATGCGTCGGTGGTGCGTTGGTGGTGCATCGGTGGCGCGTCGGTGACTCATTTGGGCCGTATTGAATAGTTGAAAACCTCAACATACCTTTTTCAAACTGAACGGAAATGTCTTCGACGGAAAACTTTCACTTTTGACTGCCATCTTGTATTTCGTGATATTAGAACCCAGTTCCCATTACGACAAGTGTTATTAGTATCATTATGGGGCGAGAACATATTCATTGCAGATAGCACTGCCGCGTATCGTCGATGTATTTCAGTAAGGTCATTGCGGTCGACCTTCGCAGCAGTTTCATGGTTTGTTGCAGCTGGTGCTTCTGAGTTCTGCAATGTACGCAGCTGCTGCTCCAGGGTCTTAATGCGGTCATCTTTCGCTTTCAACTGCTCTTTGTAGGTGACAATTTCCTGTTCATTTTGCCTAATAGACATAGACAGTTGCAAATAGATGCTAATGGTGCGAACTACATTGAGTTGTCACATTAAATAACATGTTCCTTTCATTTCATTGGTTCAATAAGAAGCATTGTGATTGGTTTAATTCGATCCTAACTTCGATTGGTTTAATAAGAAGCGTCGTGATTCGCTGTTTTTCAGCAGCGGTGATTGGTTTAATTAAAGCAAGCAAGTTCGATCCTAATGAAATCTACTCTTGATCCTAAGTTCATTATTCTCTAGCATTTTGATCACGACTTTATACGACATGGAGTTCAGTGATCTTTTAGTTATACTGGGAATTTTTCAGAATGTTTTTAATTTCTGCGTGAGTCAAAAGCTTTTAGCAAGCTGTCAGCACTGTTCCCGATGTGGTTCTAAGATGGAACTAACAGAGACAGCACGGGTAAATGACGGATACATGTGACGCTGTACGAATAAGCTATGTCGTACGTGGCTTTCAATAAGGTCGGGATCCTTCTTCGAGGGATCTAATATCACGTTAAGTTCCTGGCTGCATCTGATGTTCCTCTGGGCTATTCAGATTTCGGGAAGCAAAATCGCGCGACTTACCAGCCTTTCAAAGCCTACTGTGGTCCGTGCACTGGGTGAGCTAAGAACAATTTGTTCCAACAAAGTCCTGAATGCCGGAATTAAGCTTGGAGGCTTAGGGAAGACCGTGGAAATAGACGAGTCAAAGTTTGGAGCCAAGCGAAAGTATAAGAGAGGGAGAGTATTGGAAGGTCCGTGGGTATTTGGCGTAGTGGAGCGACGATCGTAGAAGGTGCTGCTCTCATCTTAGAGGCAATGGATAAGAAGAAACTTAGCGCGTTAATTTTACTCGATCTGTCAAAGGCTTTTGATAGCATAAGTCATCAACGTTTACTTCAGAAACTCTCTGTCGTCGGTGCTTC
>NC_090872.1:42856733-42879233 GCF_036669935.1 Montipora foliosa
AGTGTGAAAATCGAGCCACACGAGAAAGGCGAAACGGGATCTCGCGCAAATACCTTTGAAATCGCCCTAATTGAGTATTTTGCCAGTACAGTATTTTGTGCTATCCATGGTGCTAATTATTGACTGGGGTGTGCCAATGTTAACTTATGCAATAAAGCAAGGCATATCATGCCGTGAATTCCAGCGAAATAGTTTCAACACACTGATTTGAGTGCATAGCACCGCTGACGGTCTCGTATTGTTTGCCCGCTTTCGCTTTACATTAATCTTATTGTAGCTTGGAAGAAACCTCCTGCTTGTTTGGTTCGATTGTTGGGTTTTTTGTCTAGTTAGCGCCTACTGGCCACTGATCGATCCGTATCTGTGAAGTCAGCCAAAAGTTAAGGTAAGCAAAATGTTGCGTTTTTGTCTGATATAGTTAGTTTAGGAAACGCCTCTGGAAATGTTTTTTCCAAACAGTTCTCTGCCGATAGAAGACGCATAGTCTTTCCGTTGAATAATGCACTACATTAGCAGAACATATTCAAATCTTATTTCATATGTCCAATCTGTATGTTTGTAATTGGGTAAGCTGGAATTTTCCGTTGGAACTATTTGACAATGGTGTCTATTTTAATATACTGAGCATTTCTCATTTAGCCTAAGGTTTTGCTTCATAGAGGACAAGAAGCTAAAAAAATTGTTACGTTGTTTTAGGGGAAGAAATCCAAAACTAAGGTTTGTTAATTAAATGCACTCTCCTTTTAGATCGGGGTGGCGGGAAACGTCGTTCAATTGCGGTCATTTTGAAGGCGTTGAGCAACTGGCCAGATATCTTTTTGATCTTTGAAGATCGCAAACGGTAAGAGAATTTTATGTTTGTTCTTCTTACGCATACTAGAACGAATTTTCCATCGAATTCGAGAGTCCATTTTCACTGTTACATAAGGCTAGAGCAACCTTTCGCCTTGAAATGTGGCATTTCAAAGCTCACTGAGGTGGACTGTGCCGTGAATTGTATTTGAGATCGCCACGTAGCCATGTAGCTGAACTGAGGGATAAAGAGCGATTGTTCGTTTACCCTAATTTCATCTTAAGTTTGTTTATTATCAGTTGTAATGGAGTGAACCTTATTACAAGTTTGTCCCTCTGATCTCGGGAATTTTGGAATTCAGTTTTTGGTTTTCTTTCTTATGTTTTCTGATCCGGGTCGGTTCGAGTTGATCCGACGTGGACTGGCGGTCCGAGTAAGTTGATCCGGTCCGACTTTTGTATCTGCCTCTGCAAAAGGCCAAAGAGGGCTCTTTTCATGCAATGTCACGTTTTATAAACGTTTTCGTTTATGACTTCGCGGATCTGCCACACTGATTGCCGGTTTATTGTTCCGAGCGCTCTGGATATGATCTTTCGCTGATTTCTGACTTAACCGTACAATTAAAAGAAAAATGCACTGAAGCAACATCTCCGGGCCATTTGGGGCAGCGTAAGCAATGTTTTCAAGGTTTTGGTTACGTTAGGAAATTAAGATCGTTATTCTACTTTTTTGGCCCTATTCGCAATATTTTCACAAAGATTCTGTCATCACCAACGCTCAAATGCGGATGGTCTGTCGCGTCTTCACAAAGTTCCGCATGAAGAATGTTTTCAAAAACGCTGCCGACAAAAGGCAAAAACTGGACAAACTATTGAAGAGTTTTTTTGTCAATAATCTGTTGTAGAGGGATATTTCTTGAGGAGGTAATCACATGCCAAGAATGCACAGTATATTAAATCTTTACGCAAAATGTAACGATGTTGACGATGGTTGGTAATCGCATGCCAAGAATGCATGCATAGTCAATTAATCTCTTTCGCCAGAAGTAACAATGAGAAGGTAAATAACATGCCAAGAATGCCAGTCAGCCATGGTCGTATATGGTCAGACAATCACCGCAAAAGTTTCACACCAGAACTGTTGCAAAGTTTCACAGCAAAAGCCCAAACGTTTGCGGTGATTGTCTTATCACATACGACCATGGCTTTTGCTGTGAAACTTTGCACCAGTTCTGGTGTGAAACTTTTGCGGTGATTGTCTGACGACACACGACTATGGCATTTCCTGTGAAACTTTGCACCAGTTCTGGTGTGAAACTTTTGCGGTGATTGTCTGACCACATACGACCATGGCTTTTGCTGTGAAACTTTGCACCAGTTGTGGTGTGAAACTTTTGCGGTGATTGTCTGACGACACACGACTATGGCATTTCCTGTGAAACTTTGCACCAGTTCTGGTGTGGAACTTTTGCGGTGATTGTCTGGCCACATGCGACCATAGCTTTTGCTGTGAAACTTTGCACCAGTTCTGGTGTGAAACTTTTGCGGTGATTGTCTGATCACATACGACCATGGCTTTTGCTGTGAAACTTTGCACCAGTTGTGGTGTGAAACTTTTGCGGTGATTGTCTGACGACACACGACCATGGCATTTCCTGTGAAACTTTGCACCAGTTCTGGTGTGAAACTTTTGCGGTGATTGTCTGATCACATACGACCATGGCTTTTGCTGTGAAACTTTGCACCAGTTCTGGTGTGAAACTTTTGCGGTGATTGTCTGACGACACACGACCATGGCATTTCCTGTGAAACTTTGCACCAGTTCTGGTGTGAAACTTTTGCGGTGATTGTCTGACCACATACGACCATGGCTTTTGCTGTGAAACTTTGCACCAGTTGTGGTGTGAAACTTTTGCGGTGATTGTCTGACGACACACGACTATGGCATTTCCTGTGAAACTTTGCACCAGTTCTGGTGTGAAACTTTTGCGGTAATTGTCTGACCACATACGACCATGGCTTTTGCTGTGAAACTTTGCACCAGTTCTGGTGTGAAACTTTTGCGGTGATTGTCTGATCACATACGACCATGGCTTTTGCTGTGAAACTTTGCACCAGTTGTGGTGTGAAACTTTTGCGGTGATTGTCTGACGACACACGACCATGGCATTTCCTGTGAAACTTTGCACCAGTTCTGGTGTGAAACTTTTGCGGTGATTGTCTGATCACATACGACCATGGCTTTTGCTGTGAAACTTTGCACCAGTTCTGGTGTGAAACTTTTGCGGTGATTGTCTGACGACACACGACCATGGCATTTCCTGTGAAACTTTGCACCAGTTCTGGTGTGAAACTTTTGCGGTGATTGTCTGACCACATACGACCATGGCTTTTGCTGTGAAACTTTGCACCAGTTGTGGTGTGAAACTTTTGCGGTGATTGTCTGACGACACACGACTATGGCATTTCCTGTGAAACTTTGCACCAGTTCTGGTGTGAAACTTTTGCGGTAATTGTCTGACCACATACGACCATGGCTTTTGCTGTGAAACTTTGCACCAGTTGTGGTGTGAAACTTTTGCGGTGATTGTCTGACGACACACGACTATGGCATTTCCTGTGAAACTTTGCACCAGTTCTGGTGTAAAACTTTTGCGGTAATTGTCTGACCACATACGACCATGGCTTTTGCTGTGAAACTTTGCACCAGTTCTGGTGTGAAACTTTTGCGGTGATTGTCTGACGACACACGACTATGGCATTTCCTGTGAAACTTTGCACCAGTTCTGGTGTGAAACTTTTGCGGTGATTGTCCGATCACATACGACCATGGCATTTGCTGTGAAATTTTGCACCAGTGCTGGTGTGAAACTTTTGCGGTGATTGTCTGACGACACACGACTATGGCATTTCCTGTGAAACTTTGCACCAGTTCTGGTGTGAGACTTTTGCGGTGATTGTCCGATCACATACGACCATGGCATTTGCTGTGAAATTTTGCACCAGTTCTGGTGTAAAACTTTTGCGGTGATTGTCCGACTACACACGACCATGGCTTTTGCTGTGAAACTTTGCACCAGTTCTGGTGTGAAACTTTTGCGGTGATTGTCCGACTACACACGACCATGGCTTTTGCTGTGAAACTTTGCACTAGTTCTGGTGTGAAACTTTTGCGGTGATTGTCTGACCATATACGACCATGGCTTACTGGCATTCTTGACATGTTATTACCTTCTCATTGTTACTTCTCGCGAAAGAGATTAATTGACTGTGCATTCTTGTCATGCGATTACCACCCCATCGTCAGCATCGTTACATTTCGCGAATAGGTTTAATTGACTGTGCATTCTTGGGGTGTGATTACCTCCTCATCGTTACTTTTCGCCGCTAAAAAGATTAATTGACTGTGCATTCTTGGCATGCGATTGCCGCCCCATCGTCAGCATCGTTACGTTTCACGAAAAGGACTATTAAATTTTTGGCATGTGATTACCACCTCATCGTCAGCATCGTTATGTTTCCCGAAAAGGAGGGAATGGTTTCCATTTGATTGCAACAGCAAGATTAATTTTCGCGCGAACGTCCTTAAATGCCGAGTTGTTATAGTGCAACACCATTGGACTAAGAAACTATACTAACATTTTGACTTTGTGTTCATTGCGTTGTTATTTGTTTACGTGTCATCTTGATCGCCCTGCAACTACTTCCCAAGTTTACATTTTAGCGTGGACCTCTTTTTCGAGAAACTGTAAGTACAGATTATTATTATTATTATTATTATTATTATTATTATTATTTATTTTTTTTGTTATTATTATTATTAATGTTACTAATATTTATTACTATCAATTTTCATTTATCATATAATTATTTATTACTATTGATGATATGAAACCTTGCTGGCTGGCTCATAACGTACGCCACCGCTCGCTGGCAAACGTTATGCGCTGGCTAGCAATATGTGTCATTTCGCATTTTAAAATATGCTGCCTGGTTAAAAGTCGTCTCACACGATGGCTGGCTGGGAGTTTTATATCCTGAATTCTTCCTTGCGGGCAGTGAAGAGCGGGTATTTTTTTCCCAGGAACGTTAAATATTAACGAAGACTAACGTAGAAACATTGTAATAGTTGCTGCAACATCATATGACCAATTTTGTCAAAAATGGTCGTTGGGTACTCCTGTCCAAAGGCACCTACACAATCAAATGTACTTGTCACATAAAATTGACGCATAAAAATTGGTCGTGTAGACGGGGCTTTACTTTTTTATCCAAACTAAGTAATTTAAATTCACTTTAATTTTTTCTTAACATTGTGAATAGTTTCTGTCTGTCAACTCGATTTGCCTCACAGCTATTTGGATAGTCCAAACTTCAGGCCACATTTAGTAATTAAGTCTTTCTGTGATATGTATTTATTCAGTATTAGAGATTCTCACTTAGTTACAAATTGCAAATTGTCTAAAGACGTTGAACAATAAATTTGAGATCAAGTCTAATATTGTATCTTAAGTTTGTTTAGTAACCATTTAATTGAGATGGTTATCATTTGGGATATCTGTTGTGGTTTAACTTGATTTTTGGTTTAAATTTTCTCAAACCGGTTTATTTCTTTCAAACCAGTTTGTTTTCTTCAAACCAGTTAAAGTATTGAACTGGGGTGCAGGGATGGCGCAGTGTTGAGAGCACTCGCTTCTCACCAATGTGGTTTAGAAGTGCCTTTGAATGATTAGCTTCAAACAGAAAGTGTGGATCATGGTAGTGCATTTAGGCCTAAGGACTGCGTCAGTTTGAGTTTAGGGTTGTCAATATGAAATTGGTATTTAGGCCTAGTAAGTGGATTTTTGACTGGTTAACTAAGTAATGCGGTTTGGGAAACAGACACCGTCCACTAAAGTAACCAAGTGTATAGATTCATTTTATGTTTCAAATTTAATCTGAAAACAAGTAATAAAGATGCAGTCAAAACAGTGTTGTTACTTCATTTATTTGCAAACTGAACAAATGCTACTGACAAATATTGTTAGCTTGCTGACAAGCAGCTGTGAACGAAATTTCTTTGCAATAATGGAGTGTCACATTCCTCGAAGTGCAAGCATATAATCTTAATGCTTCCTTGTGGAGTAACTATTTTAGCATAGCCTTTCCTAGACTCTTTCCTAATCTCCATTATTTTGCGCAACAGCATATTCGGGTGTACAGGACTCGTTTTGTCTACCCTGTCCATTTTGATTGCAGCCATGTCACCGATCTTGTAACTGCCTTCCTTGACTGTCTGGTTTGTTTTACCATTTCTTCATTGTATCTTCTGGCGTTTGGCTGCTCTTTCAACAGTTTCACACAGATCATTGTCTTAAGTGTTTTTACCAGAGGCTGGCTCAGTGGCTTCCCCTTGACATTTAATGTCTTCATCAGTGTTCTGGAGGTTCTCACGATGTGCCGTTATTCCGAAAACTGCTTCGTATGGTGTTGTATTTATTGCCCTGTGGAGACTGATGTTCATAGTATATGAAGCCTGCATTGTGTACTCGCACCATCTTTCAATGTTCTTGTTACTTGACTCCATAATTATTGACCTCATATTTTCTTTCCATGTTTTGTTGCTTCTTTCCACCAGACCTTGTGTGGTTGGAGTTCTTGCCGCTCCATGGGACAGCTTGATTTGATTTTCGTCGCAAAATAATTTAAGTTTTGCATTGCAAAATTCACCTCCATTGTCTATAAGAATTTTTCTCTGGTATCCATAGGAAAAGCAGTAATTCTTTACAGCATCGAGAACTTCATCTGCTGATTTTGCATGTAGGGGATGTGAATTGACGAACTTTTGTATGATGATCGATGAGATTAATCACCCACTTGTGCGGATTTCGACATGTGCACGGTAAATTACATTTACTTTTATAGGCTTGTGGATGAATGGAACAGTTTGCCTCTTGAGGTCCGTTCGGCATGCAATGTTGACAAGTTTAAGGCTAGTGTTATTACATTTGTAACAAAATTGTAAATATTATTACATTTTTTTTATTGATTTTATTGTAATTTTTGTAATATTTATGAGGTGATTTGTTTTTATATGGGGTCACGCAACTCTTTTACAAATTATCCTTATGACCTTTTTTTTTTCTCTTTTATTACTATTTTTTTTGTTGTTGTTGTTGTAAATATGCCATTAAATTGTAATAAATAAAGAAATACCGAAAGTCCATCAAGTCAATCTCCAGCATTGACAAGAATGACGGTGCTTGTAATGGATTGGTTACCTCTTTGATTCTACTGGTAATTGGTTTGTGTTCTGCATGCAGTCGACATAAGCTCACAACGAGGTTAATAACCCTTTGGCTAACTTCAGCAAAGTTCTGTTTCACCCAGTATTCTGTCTTCTGACGCCCTCTATGTGAAACTCTGTTGTGTGCAAACAAGAGATCTTCATGAAGCTGACTCTTAGAAAAACCCACCTTGTTGTCACAAGTAATGATTTGGTTGTTCGAATTCACCGTCCACTTTTTGCGCTTGATGGTCTGTACCTCTGATTTTGTCATGATGTTCTCGATTTCATCGCTCATGGAGTAATTTCAGATTTGCTTGTCTTTTGCTGTTCTTTAAGGCTGTCCAGCGCAGAAAGAAATTCCATTTTGTCTAAACAATTTGTAGTGGAATTGTCACAGTTTGAAGCCATAGTTCGTAGGAGATTGTAATGAAAAGTAAGCACTGTTCACTTTTTAAGAATATTCTGACACGACTCCTGGGATTTCAGGACAAATAAGCCATTGTCGAAATATCAAATATTCAGCTTGATAGTGAGGCAGTGAGGACAAAGACAACAGAAACACGTTGGTATGCAAATGACTACGAATGTTATCCGAGGGAAGAGTGGGACGCAATAACAATTATTCGTATCAACAATTATGGATGGGATTTCTAACCAAATCACGGTGGCTCAGTGGAGAAAGAAAGCTCTGGGATAGTAATCGGACTATACATCAAGGGCAGTGGTTCGAACTCTGGCAGAAAGGTAAGACTTGCTGGAAATGAAAAATTGTAAGTAGGATTTGTAGACAGGGGGTGGCAGTAGTAGTACTTGGGGTATGGTTAACGTACACATGAATGGAAATTGAAGTGAGTATAATCGGAAAGGAAGGGAAAGGTGAAAGGGAGGTGGAAAAGATCAATTTACCTGTGATGTTTTGTTTTCATACCCCCCCCCCCCCCCAAAAGACCATGCCCCTATTTTTAAACCACACCCCAAAAGATAAAAATCCCTTTTCAGACAGTTAATAAATAATCTGGTTTAAAATTATATTCCTGGTTTGAAAAAAACAAACTGGTCAGAAAAAAATGAGCTGGTTTAAAAAAAAATTCAACCGAGAGCAAAATTAAACCACAACATATCCATCTTCTGATAACTAAGCCCACAAATGATATCCGGTTTTGGTCTTAAAAGAAACCTGAATTCCCAAAGGATGTCTAGGACGGGGTTTGCCTAAAATCTAGAATCTGGAATCCGGAATAAGAAATCCGGAATGAAAAATCCGGTATCCGATATAAGAACATCAACCAAAGGCTTACATTAATTTGCGAAACGAAACGAAATACAGAAAAATCCTAAACATTCATTAAAGATAACCTCAGTCCTAAACAAAAGTTCTTAGGCCTAATGCTAGAAACGGTTTGTGTAGGCCTAATTAGGCCTAAGATTAGCTTTAATGAATGTTTAGGATTGTTTCTGTATCATTTCGTTTCGCAAATTAGTTTAAGCCAAGCAACTTTGGTTCATGTACTTATATTGGATCCGGATTCCGGATTCAACATTTTAGGAAAACCCATTGGGACGTCACTTGTTCTGCAATGGGTGGATGCTTGACGCACTTCCTCTGGGACTACTCAAATGAGTTTACATGAAGTATTTTTAGCCTTCAGAGGCTTCGCCCAGTCTGTCACTCCATCTTTGAAGTACTACTATTGTAGCTCTGTGGCGTTTGTTGGTAAGAATCTAGGATATCTACAGTATTTATCTTAATCTCCTCGTTAAATAATTTATTCTTCTCGTGGAGAAAGCCCATTTTTTGCCGGTAAATTGCCCTTGACTAAAACTCACGCCATACATCTTTACTTCAATAATCTATCCGCATATTCAGCATTTTCGATCTTGTGCTGAAGATGCTGAGATTTTTGACAAGTGAACAATCTTTAACTCCTGCTTTGCTTACAGATTTTTTTGTTAACCTTAAGTCTTCTGTGTGTACCGGAGAGTATGTTACTATGCACAAGGCTTTAAAAATTAGCTAACTGTTTTGAGATTATCTGATATGGACCAAATAAATTTGGAGCAGTAAATGGTCATCCGTTAAAACCTTAGTTCATTCGTACTGAATGCCCGCCTGAGTGATTGATTGAGCGTTAATATGTGAGGATTCATGGGCGCGATTTCTTGTAAATACATGAACAACGGAAACATTTTTACTTATGTGAACTTGACAATACAGTATGATTTGGCCTCCTAGTGTAGCCAAAATATTGAATGCCAAATCCTAAGACAAAATAACATCTGTATGATAATTATTGTTTTAACATTGCAGTAGTAAGCTGGCCATTGTAAAAGATAATTTATCATAAACTGCAGGCAAAAATGTAGAAAATGTAAGTTGTTAACAAATATATTTTGAAAGCTGAAGCTGAAACTGAAAGTGAAAGGGTCTTGCAAAATTAAGGCAAAATTTGGAATCTCATTTGGTGGAAAAGGTGTGTTGGTCTGTAGCTTTGTTGATTCTTAGTACAGTGTATTTTGTTCACACAAAACTTTTATAGGTGGGCTGTCACATTGTTGTCAGCATTTTGTCTGTTTTCAAGATTAATTGGGTGACCTCCAATGCATGGTTATAGGAAAAGAGTTAAAGCAAAATATTGTGTTGCTTTGCTAGATTGGACTGGTAGACTTTTATACGGTGTGTATCTTTGATACATCTGGTGTATTTAAAAATAATTTTAGTTACCTGTAATTATTTTCATGACCCTTTTCTCAACAAATTATTGTTTTCAGAATAAGGTTTTGTATTGAAAGGTTCATTGTACATTATTGTTAGCAGCCGTAGAGAAAATGTTTCCTAAAGAAACAGTAACTAAAACCTTTCCTTGATTGGCTATTTTGAAATAAAGTTAAGAATATTAATGTCAGTAAATTCAGTCCACAAAGCTAGGTGATGAATGTAAGCCTGAAGAGAATGAAAGTACACAAACAGAGATTAAGAAATGATGGGAATATACTCAGTGAAATCTCTTCTGAAATAGGAAGAAACTTTGTAATCATGATAGGATTGTGAGTTATCATGCAAGTTTAAACATAAAGACACACTATAAAAGGCATGGTGCCTTGGGCACATGCAAATGGTGCAACCGAGCTCTGTGATAATTTGTGCTATAAAAAGCCCCTTATGGCAGTTTGTCTGTAATATGTCATAAAATGTTACCCGTTGTTCTTGTTTTAATCCCCAGTCCTTTTTTCCTGCGCTAGAAGCTGTGTTGCTCTTAGTTGATCATCATCGTGGATAATTAATCAGTTGTGCTTGAATGAACTTGAACGAAAGCGGTGCATGCAGCGACCCCTTTTATAGTGCGTCTTCGTGTTTAAGTTACCCTCTTATTTGAACTGCAAGAGATGTTATACATCTATGTATCTTGTTGGTCCCAGGTCTGTAGCTTAGTTAAATTTGATATCCATTAATATCTGGGCAGCCTTTTAAAATTTAATTAACAGATATATCAGTTGATGTATATGTAGGCATGTTCGTGCAATAAGGAAGAGATGAGTTTGGCTTCATTGCGTGACTGATGACATCATCTCTCTTATTTGGTTAAGCTGAGATTAAGAAGACAGGGATCAGTTGTGGATGTTTCACTTGTAATGCAAATGCATTACAAATAAGCAAAGTTACTCTCTTTCTGTAATTTTAAGGTACAAAATGGCAAGACTGTTTTATTTCTTGTACAGTGATTATGGTACACATACAGGTACGTGTACATGAACATGTACATGTACATGTATGCTCCTGTACTAATTTATAGTAGAAACGAAGGCCAATTTTTCTGGATGTTAGTACTTGTTAACTGCTATTTTCATTTTTTTTATAGGCAATTTCGTAAATCATGGACACCACTACAATGTGTGTATGGAATATTGTTGTTGTATTTTTTTCATCATTGCCCTGTACAATATATTGCCAGTATCCTGAATTAAAACTTGGTGGTGACCTTGTAAATATGGATATTGACAACATCACTAATGACATTTTTATTGGAGGGGACAATATTCTGCTGAAATTATCACCACATCTAGAGGAAATCAAAAGACTCCCAACTGGACCAATGTTAGATTATATTGATTGTCCAGGTGAGGGTGACTGTGAAGGCCGTAATGTGACCAACAATAACAAGGCATTACTATTACATCATCATAACAGCACAAAACGTTTGCTCTTGACATGTGGAAGCGTCAAGCATGGTGTATGCCAGATGAGAAATGTTGATACATTATTAAATGAATCAAGGAGCAAGGAGTTTGTTGTCTCAAATGCTCCTCAGCCTGCCGTAGTGTTAATAACTCCATGGGATGAGCCAGCTAAGCAGAAGCGTGCTCTGTATGTTGGAACATCATGGGATCAAAGATACGATGGTCAAAAATTGAGATTATTAGAAGGACACTCTGTTTCCACTCGGAACATTGATGGTAATGATATCTTCAAAGTCTCTGAAATCAATAATATTGAAGGATCAAGTTCTCTAGTGTTTAAAAACGGTAATCTTCATTACCTGGTAAAATTTATCTATGGATTCTCATCTGGTGACTTCAACTACTTTGTGACAGTGCAAGAAACAACTGAATCATTTAACCTTGGACAAGACGTTTTGAAAACATTCATCATTCGTATTTGCCAGCAAGATATTCATTATAAGACATATATCGAGCTGCCAGTGGAATGCCATTTAAGTGGAAAGAAATATAACAGAGCAAAGTCAGGGTATCTAACAAAACGTGGTGATTTGTATTCTAAGTCCTCCAGACTTCAAGCATCTGACGATGTGCTCATAGTGACATTTTCTGAGGGCACTGCTCAAACCTCGGCTATATGTTTGTATCCAGTTAAAGAACTTAATGAGGCAATGGCATCAGAACAACAGAAATGTGTTAATGGCACATATCAAGGATTGACCTTAGGACTGCCTTGGACACTTGGTGGGGACGAAAAATGTGAAAAAGAGGTAAGCACACTTTACCCATGTCTACGAGTGTTTTGTTAAAATAATGATTATTAGTATCAATTTTTTCTTCATGCAGGGTTCTTGCTACGTATGTGCACAGGAGGTAAAAAACAAAAAAATAGCAGGTAACTTTGTTACCTGCTCCTCTCGCCGGGGGTGTGGGGGCCATGGAGGCCCCCGGTGAGGGTGCAGGGTGCAAAGTCCCCAGGAGCTCCTGGGTTTTCAGTGATTCAAACTGTCTTTTGACATGTCTCATGCCACCCTTGAGCCAATGAAGTATTGTTATAGTCTAAGTCATCAATTTTATTTATTAAATCAGTTATACATGTAGTAATAGTACTCTTTTCATAAAAATAATGTTCTAATCAATCTAGATCAATAATTTGCTAATGCCAATAAACAAACTTAAATTATTCAGTTTAATTAGTTATTTCATATGATCATTTCTTTTTTAATTTTCAAATCAAGTTACTATATTCCAACAGCATTCCAGTCTGAGAGTCTTATTCCTAAATACCTAATTGTCAAAGAAAATGTATCTCATGCGACTGTCTATAGAACGGTTATGCCCCCAGCCCTCCAGTTATTTTACATTTCAGAAGATTCTTCCTGAATCAACAACACTCTTAAATTCCTGTTTTATCTGGAAGAATATGCCTCTCATTAGTCATAGTCAGATGCATCGTTGGAGTCACTGTCAACATTGGAGTCATCATCTTGGCATAAATTACGGCAAGACTTTTAAGAACATCTTCTGATACTGCAGCCTTTGCTGTTGGTTCTTTGCTGATTGAAGTGGTATCCTCTGCCTCATCATCAGAATTGCTGACAGACTACAACATCTTCCTGGTCACCAGTTTGTACCCGTAGAAAAAAAAAAAAAGAAAAATGCCCATTAATTAACAAATGAATTCAGTTCCAAGTAAAAACCTTCGACAGTTACAATGTACATGTACATGTAGCTTGATGCCAGTTGTAGCAAGTCATTTCTTCTATGCTAGTAAGAAAAACTTCTTGCAAGTTAAGGAATTTTTAGTTTACCTGTGCATCAGAAGTTGTTACATCTGTAACATGCATAGGAGTGGAACTTTGCACTTTCGGTAACTTCCTTTGTGGGACCTGAGTCCATCGTTTGACTGCTCTGTCAATGATCTGGCTTTCTTCCTTGGAGGAAACAGCAGGTCTGTTGATGGACACATGCATTAACGCTTCAAGAAGGTCATTTTTCATTCGGCTTCGTAGTCTTGTCCTCACCCTTTTAAATGTGCTTGAGCACTCCTCCCTGCGGCCAATCATTTGAAACTGGCATTGTTGTGCACACTTCAGCAATTCTGTAGAGCATGGGATAGACTTGGGAGTATGTTTCCTTCATAGTAACGAGGCGGTGCAGCACCCATTCAGTGGGAGTTGTCGTTATCGTTGCTGCCTCTAACTCATCTTTAGACTTCCACTCTACCAGCTCAAATTTGAAGTTGTTCCACTCAGCCTGAAGCTTCTCCTTATCAGTTTGTGCTGCATAGTAATGAGCTCCCAGAATTTCAACTTCACTTGATCCCTAACCTCTAAAGCTAGCATCCTCTGAGGGTGGCACAACCAATGGATCGAAAACAGAGAAGCTTGAAACGACAGGCAATGCCGCTTGGAACCTGTTGTCGATGTTCTGCTTTAGGGACTGGACATACTTGATGAGCAAGTTACTTCCCTGTACTGGTAAGGAGTTGGATTTCCACCACACAGGAAGAGCCTACCATCTTTTGCAAGGTCTGCTTGCATCTGTAATCACAGTTTGGGCTTCCACAATTCTATCTAAAGCACTCTGAGTTGCCTTTATGGCAGGTGTAATTCGTGCAAAATTGATAGTTCCCTTCTGGAAAGTCTTGCTAAGGGTAGTAAGAACAAGGAGAACTTGATTTAGAACATAAATGGCTCCAATAAATTTGGGGGTTCTCATCTTTGATAACAAGCCTGCAGCAACGGCATCTGCCTCAGAAAAATGCTGTAGTGTCTGCATGAGGGGCACAAAGTCAAGATAGATTCCCTCAACTGAGCGATCTAGGGATAACCATCTGGTTCTGCATGATTTTCGCACTTTTCTTAGCACCTTCTCCTTCGCTGAACCTGTGATTTGTGTGATAGATTTGTGTGCCAGTTGAATCTTCAAGTACTTTGAGCTCTTCTTCGGTGAATTTTCGAAGAATTTCCACAATTGTCGGAGAATGGTTTCCACCACCGAAATATAACTTGCTTCATCATTTGCATCAATGCACTACAGTGCCAGCCTACATGTATGGCAAACGCAGTGGAATGAAAGCATCTTGTTGTTTAGAGATCTGAGCTTTGCGGCTAACCCATTCCTCTTTCCTGTCATGACAGAAGCCCCATCAGTTGATATACTCATCATGTTCTGTAGCTGAAGTTTACTGCCATCGAGTTGTTTTGTCAGAACTTTTAGGAGCACATCTGCTGTAGCACCATCTGCCTCTGGGTCATTCAGGAAATCCTCAGTAAAGAGAAATTTAACTTCCTGTCGTGAAGTTGAGGGATCGACGTACAGTACTGTGCAAAAGAAACGAGAGCGAATTTTGACGAAATTTGTGCTTTGTTCTCATCGAAATTTGTCGAAAATTCATGGAAGATTCGCTGGAAATTTTGCACATTGGACATGCGCAATTTCATGGAAGTCGGCGAAATTTCATAAGATAGAACGAAATTTCGCTCAGGGCTTCGAAAAGTCGGTCGAAGGGAACGAAATATCAGCGAAATTTCGCAAAAATGGAGGACGCGAATATCAGTGAAAATTCGTGCTCACTGGAACGAAACAGCGGTGAAATTCCGCAAAACTGCTACACTGGGAGTGATTTTTGGACAAAGCGTTCCAATACAAGAGAAAATATACTGAAGAACTCGGTCCTACATTGAGTTGCTACTGTAGATCTTTGTTACTTTGTCAATTAATTTTCATTTCCCGCGAAAACATAAATATTACACGCAATAATAAAAATAACATACCGTATCCAATCAGCCACTGATCCTGGTGACCCAAATTCCCATGTGTATGTTCGTGACAAGCTTAATTAATGCCCTGGCCTGGGCAAAGGAACCAAGAGTAGTTTTGCGTAATTCCTTGGCACATTCAAAACTTGTTGAAATGCCCTTCTTTTGCTAAATCCTCCAAATGCACTGTAAAAGATTAATAAAAACCTTCGTCCATCTGTAAAAAACCACGCATCAAACCCAGGCTCTCTCTGTCCTCAGATGAAAAGAATCTGTGACTCGATAAAGGCCTTTGCTGCTTCATTCAACTTCCTTGGCCGTCCTGATCTCGCAAGATTCTCTGTAGATCCAGTAAGCATCATCTTTCCAACAATTCTAGCAACACTTGGATAACTTGCTGATAACCTTTTAGTCTTCAATTCCTTGAATATCGCTACAGGATGAAGACCTTGTCCAAGAAGAAATTGAATTTGCTTTCGAGTATAAGTCGTCACTTTTGGCATGATTGCTCATGAAAGAATAATAATCTCACATGAAAGTAGTTTTTATGTGCATGAATAAGTACCAGTTCCAATTGTTATTATAATTAGAAAAACATATGCTAATTTGAAATCAAATCTTCAGCCGAGTGGTACATGTCTTTAATTGCAAGATCATAATAAGCAAGTCGAGCATCCTTGACGTCTGCTTCGATCAAGCGAGCAATCGAAGAGGCCTTAGCAACTGTAACCAACGAAAAACCTTGCTTTTGTGCTAAGTGCAGAATTATAAACAAGTCAAAATATCACCCCTTCAAAGGCAAAGTGGTAAGTTTTGTTCTCCGTTCTATCGGTTTGCTCGAATTTTAATAAATTAATGAAGGCTATTTGTAGTAGCAAAAAATTGTGTACCGTAGAACTAAAACAGTCTTCAGTCTTTGTAGTCCTCACCCTTTAGTTGCTGACAGCCGGAAATAAGTTTGCATTGGCTATCGGAAGTTGTGTGGTTTGTTGTTATCACTGGCATTTCATGTGAAGGAAACTTGTGATTCGACATTGCTGATGCTCAACTACACTGCATAAAAACGCTTTGGCGGGAATTATGTACATGCTTTTTTTCTGGCATATGGATTGTTTGGTTATGCACATTTTGGGTTAGGTTTAACCGTCCTCACAAGATCAAGGTTTCCGAAATACAAATGCGAAGCTGGTGAGTTTAATTTATTTAAAAGATCCACTTAAGAACGGTGCCTACTATTGTTATTGCGCATATGTTCTGCGCATCTCCAGATACTCGGATTTCCTATTGCCGATGCTTACTAATACAGGGATATTTTTGCGCGGTTTAAAACTATCCGGAAAAAGTAGATCTTAGTAAGTACTCTTGGTATTCAAAAAGAAAATTGGGGGTAACCATGCATTTTTGAGAGATAATTAGGTTTCAATTTGAGAAAGAACGCCATACATTGCTTTGTATTTTAAAGCTTTTTACAAATATTATTCATGAATTATCTTTGAAAAATGCGTGGTTACCCCCAGTTTTCTTTTTGGATTTCAACAACTGTTGTTAAGATCTACATTTCCTGCATAATCACACACCGGGGCAAAAATATCTTTAATTAGTAGGCACCGTCCTTAAATAGAACAACTGTCTGAAATACTTTAAAATTTAGACGATTCTGCATGTTTATCACAAATTTAAACCAAACAGCAATTTAGAACACTTTCCTGTGACCGTGTCTTGGAATAAATTTATGATTTGCTTTTAAAGATAAGTGTGTTTTGCTTGCTTGTAAAAAAATTATTGGTAACAGCAAAAGTGACAAAAGTGAGCCGTACCGAAACTAGCCTAAGTGCATACAGTTTGCCAAATGCCGATAGAAAAATCATGTCATGAAACTGTGAAGTCCAAAACCTTAGCGACTAATTTTGCCCCGCCAAATGAAATGTTGCACGCAATTTTGCTCCGCCAAATGAAATGTCACACGAAATTTCACTCCCCGGCACGAAATGTTGCCGAAATCTCGCTTCCCCAGACGAAATTTCGAACGAAATGCCATGCGAAATTTCGCGCATCTGCACGAAATTGCAATAATATCGGAACTATAGTTGCTTTGACCTTTCATCGAAATTTCGCCGAAAACTCGCCTCCTTCGAAATATTGCACAACTTCGTCAAATTTCATCGAAATTCGTCAAAGTTCTCATTACTTTTGCACAGTACTGTACATTTGCCTGACAATAGCAACCATTAATTATGATAGACAATACCAAAACAATATCGTGCACTGTTAGAACTACATATTATGCAAGGACAACTTGAATCTCCAGGAAGGCAACACACAGCTCAGTTGACATTTGATATGGAATAAATCGCTGTGTTACGTCACTACCACACGTAAGCAATGTGTCTTTATTTTTTCTAAAGAGGACAGGAGTGTCTTCTTTCTGACAAATGATTAAGTAATAGGCCGGCAGCCAGGTTTTTAACCTCAGAAAAGGATCTGTTTCGTCGTACGAACGTGTGAGGACCTGTGAGCCAAAGGGCCTCTGCTGGTATGACTTCTGGGTGACCCCTTAAATGGTCTTAATGACCCCTCAACTTGAAAAAAATTGTCTGGAACGGTGCATGTACCACAAGCAACCCAGTGTACCCTCACGGAGGGTCTAGTTTTCTTTTTCTATGCTACTTTTCTTCAACAAATTTAATACTAGGAACTACTTTGAAATAGTACTAAGCTTTAACTACAACAGGGAAAATACAAGTGCTCAACACTCAGGATTCAGAAGACACTGCATGGGCTATAGCGAGTTCAAGTCTTAACTTTATGTTCATATTGATCGCTGTCGCATGCCAGTGGCTGCCAAATTAATTTAATACACAGCAAAAAGAAAGTACATGTAGGTTATGCTATTTCATTGATTTTCACTCACCACTGCTTTTCTGGCGCTTTGGTTCAAAAGCAAATTCCGAAAGACCTTTCTGTCGTTTTCCACACGTGGATGCCATGTTGCAAACGTTTAATAATGGGTAATGGGGGGTTTTCCCTGGCTGTGGGAGGAATGGAAAGGAAAAATGGTGGACATCGTTTCGAGGGATGAGTCGGCAAAAACAAGCTGGATTGCTTTAACAAATGGTATATTTTCGAAGTGATAACATGTGCCAGATATCTTCACAGCATTGGTTGGAAGGGGAAAGCTGGATAGCACAAGTGTTACTAATATTTTAAAAAATACAACCACACTTTTGAATTTTCCGAACATGTTTCGATGTTTCAAACATCATCTTCAGCCATAGTGAGTGTAACATTAAAATTTTTACGAGATAATTTGTATATATGTATATAACTATCAATACAATGATTCTTTCTGGATTAAATGTTCGTTACAAGTAGGTAAAATTTAAACGAACCAACAATATTATAGAGAACACAACTGACATAACGGTAAAAGTTTAAAAGTGTAATGCTAAACTGACATGATCAACTTATTTGTTGAGTTCGGGTTTCAACTGCTCAATATGGAAGCTCTCCTTGATTTTGAGTGGATAGAAAGAAGTACCATTATCAATAATTTTGAAGCAAGAAACATCACAATCATTGTGACAATTTTTAGAAAAACTAAGATGGAAAAGTTATTCACCTAGCACTTGGAAAAGTTATTCACGACCTAGCACGAAAGTACAATGGATCGTTGGTTATTTCTAATCTTCGAAAGCTTGAAAAGCTAACGACTCAGTCGAGAAAAGGTTAACTTGATGTTCGGTTTCTCAAAAACTGCCAAGCATTTGGTGTGTACCCGAAATTCATCACCTTTGACTTGCCCAAAGTAAGCAATTTTGATGCAGTGAATATTCGAAAACGGCTTTTAAGAACCTCTATCCAGAAGAGAGCTAAAGAGAAAAGGAACCTTGACAAGGATTTGGACAGACAATGGCAAAAGCTCGAAGGAGTTCTGAGTAGCATTGACTTACTCATCCTCAAGAAAGTCACAAAAAGAAAGGTCGAACGCAAGGTCTCTCAGTTCATCAAGACGCATGACAAGAAGTTAAAAGCCCTCACTAAAAACACTTTTGTTCCTTTCACTCACAATGACACAGTTGTCAATATCTCGTCTTATAAGCTGTGTGACGAAGAACTTGATATTTTGAAATTTGGTCTTACATTTGCCATAAAACCTCTGCATGTAAGCAAGAGTCAAGTATTCACGACATTTGAACTTCTCCATGATGACCTCAAGAGGCATCTTTCGGATAAGACCAAAGCCAATGAAGTCCGGAATGAGATACAGCATCTAGCCACCCGTTATGTCAACTCTTTTAAGCCTTCAATGAATGACTTAAAGAAACATAAAATACTGAAAAGACTGAAACATAACAAGGACATCATCATCCTGAGACCAGATAAGGGGAACGGAGTCGTAGTTCTTGAGTTGAGTGACAATTGTAAATTTAAAAAATTGGAATCTGATCTCACTCTATGCAGGGAAGGTCAGTTACAGCAGTTTTTACGTAAACTTAAGAAAAACGGCTTCTTAGATTGTAACATCTATCGTGAAATTTATCCTACTGGTTCCCAACCAGCTAGGTTATAAGTATGGTCTACCTAAATTGCATAAAGTCAAAGATCCCAAAACTATCACACCTCCTTTCAGACCCATTGTGTCATCTGTAGGCACTTACAGTTACAACTTAGCTAAGTATCTTTGTTCTTTGCTCAAACCTCACATATCTTCAGAGTTTTGTACAACAGATACGTTCTCTTTTGTCCAAGAGATTCAACAGTTTGATTTCAGCGACAAGTTTCTAGTTTCCTATGATGTCACTAGCCTTTTTACAAATATCCCTTTATCTGAGACGATTGATTTAGCTGTCAACGCCATAATTGATGGTAACATGAATCCTGACCTAAAACTAAGTAAAGTTCATCTTAAACAACTCTTCCATTTTGCTACTAGCCACACTCATTTTTATTCAATGGTTGCTTTACGATCAAATAGATGGAGTGGCAATGGGTTCACCTTTAGCCCCTGTATTAGCCAATTTCTTCATGGGTCATTATGAAAGTCTTTGGTTGGAAAAATACACCGGTTCCCAAGTATTATATTATCGCAGATGCGTAGATGACATTACGTGTACATGTATTTGTTGTTTTCAAAATTCTCATGATGCAGATATGTTTTTTCAATACCTTAACAAATGCCATCCCAACATTAAGTTTACAATGGAAACAAACAGATGGCAAATTGCCTTTTTTAGATGTATTATTATCCAAGCAGAGATCAAGTAACAATGAATGTTCTTGTATCACTTCTGTTTTTCAAAAAAAGACTTACACTGGTCTACTTACAAAATTAATTATTTCACTTTTACTCCCTTTCAGTACAAATTAGGGTTACTTAAAACTCTCATCGACAGGGCGTATAAAATTAACAACACTACTCAGGGTTTTCAAAACGATATCAATACTCTAACTACTATTTTGAAACGTAATACATGTATGTTTCCCAGTTGGCTAATTGACAAGTCCGTTCAAGGTTATCTTAGAAATGTTACTACAAAAGAAGCCCCTAAACATGATGTATCCAACTGCTATTTTTACAAACTACCTTACATCGGTTTCTATTCATCTTATACCAGAAAGAAAATTTCATCTATTATCAACAAGTATTGCAAGGATTTAAATGTTAAAGTAATTTTCTCTCTTGTGCAACATTTTTAGTGCGAAGGATTTCAATCCGGATTTTCTCAAATCACTTGTTGTATACAAATTTACTTGTGCGGGCTGTGGTGCTCGCTACATTGGTGAAACCAACAGGCATTTCTACACACGTGTAAATGAGCACCTTTTCCGGGATAAAAATTATCATATTTTCAAGCATCTTAGTTTTTCTAAAAATTGTCACGATAATTGTGATGTTTCTTGCCTCAAAATTATTGATAATGCTACCTCATTCTATCAACTCAAAATCAAGGAGAGCTTTCAAATTGCCACACTTCGCATTATTGTGGAGCAATCGTTGGAATGGGACTCATCTCTCTACATCAACTTTATTGACTATGAAAAGGCCTTTGACCGTGTGGACAGACACACTGTGGAAACTTCTGAAGCACTATGGTATCCCCGAAAAGATTATTACAATCATTCAGCAATCTTATGAGGGAATGACATGCAGAGTGGTGCACAGGGGCCAGCCTTCAGATTGCTTCAATGTCATGACTGGTGTTCGACAAGGATGCCTGCTATCACCTTTCATGTTTCTTCTTGTTATGGACTGGATATTGAGGACCACCACCAAGGGAGCAATGAATGGAATTCAGTGGACCATTTGGTCACAACTGGTGGACTTAGACTTGTTCGATGATCTGGCCCTTTCTTTCACATAACCATGAACAGATGCAAAGCAGGACCACTGGACTGAGAAAATTCGCAATGAGGAGCTTTGGCAGTGTGGGGAACAACAACTGCTAAGCGAACAGATCTTGAGGAGGAAATGGGGCTGGATTGGTCACACTTTGTGGAAAGCACCAAACAACATCACCTGGCAAGCTCTGAGGTGGAATCCCCAAGGAAAGAGGAAGTGGGACAGGGGACGCCCCGGAAACAGTTAGCCACGGGACTGATGCGGAACTGAAGCTGATAGGATACAACTAGAAAGAAGCCGAATGAAAAGCCCAAGTTCGAGTTCACTGGCGAGGGGATGTTGATGGCCTATGCTCCACCTGGAGCGATGGGCCTAAGTAAGTAAGCAAAGGTATTCTCTGTCACGGTGAAGTGAGATGTGCGTTTTGTTGTGTTGGTGCTGTGAAAAACATTTGCATATTCATTCTTTATGTTGGGGAGCTTGGTGTGATAACAATGCTTTGCAACCATTGTTTCCTTGTGGCACAACAACGCAATTAAATCGGCTGTGGCATTCAGTTGCTTTTGTCTTTGCCTCGGTTACAGTTCTCGTCCAGCCTAGGTGATTTCGCGGTAAACACTGTCGGCAAAGACGAGGTATTGTACCATGTGCAAATGCACTCATAGTTTAGAGTGGTACTGTGTAATTCATCATAAACTTCAGAAACAAATTTGTTTCCATTTGCGATGACAGACAAGTGATAATTTTAATACACACAGACTTTATTTGCATAAATTGTGAAGTTTAAGGGTGCATTTCTTTGAGATGATCCGAAAAAGATCATTAATCCAAGACCTTTTGGATCATGGTGCATCAAAATTTCTTTCCCAGAGTGGATTTATCGGTTCCTTTGATGCACCGTGATTCAAGTGATCTTGGATCAGTGATCCTTTTTTGGATCATCGCAAAGGAACACACCCTAAGTATTGCTGTATGTCAGATCATCCCAGACATATCTTTCCTTTGAAAATTGTATTGCAAGTTATAGTTTAGGTAGTGTATGGTAATAGTCAGGAAAGTAGAACCATATTATTGATACATGTATATTGATGTTAATGATAACCCATATCATTTGCTGCAGA
>NC_090872.1:42901733-42906733 GCF_036669935.1 Montipora foliosa
AAAGGTTATCCAGACGTGGGCAATGATGTGAAGGCTAGAGAAAACATTGACACGAAAGGAAGCAACATTGAACGCCAGATTCTGAGCCTTCAGTGAAGCAATGCCGTGATAGCTATGTGCAGGAAGAGTCAGATTAAAGTGCTTCGTCCTCGTGCAATTCCAAGTTAAGTTTTCCACTTTCAATCGAGGATGATTTCACATCGACAATTTTAAATTTATTTTAAGTTGTGTATTGCGTTCCATGCCATTAACATTAGATCGGTTTGAAGAAGGGAATAGTTTCTGATCAGTTTTGATTTTCGTTTCAAAAACTGTATATGATGACATTCGCTTTTCGGTAGTTTCAGTTGAAGATGGTTTCATTTCCGTTGTCATGGTTGTCACATTTTCAGAATAAGCCTTTACAGGTATGTTCTTGATCACAAGTAGCTGATGGTTTGAAGTCAGATCATATAACCGCGGGTTGAATTCCAGAAGAATTTAGTGAATTGACCCTATTGACACTCGGAAGAGGTGGTTTTTGTTTTTTCAGGAAGAGTTTGCTGTATCACTGCAAGCAGCAGGTTGGTTTAAATCGGTTTTCTGTATACATTGAACATTATTCAGTGTTGACACTCTTTTCGAGCTTTGCTTTAACCGGTGCCGAAGCAATCAATTTCACATTGTTGCCCTCGTCTGGATAACTTGACCTTTCACGTACAAAATAGGCTTTTCGCAATTATCACAACAGTATCCAAAGGCGAAATGATGAGAGCAAACTTTAGTGCTCAAGGTGACCTTGAAGTTTGTTCTTTGCAGTTGTTTCTCTCAAGTTGCCATTTCAAGTCTTAGGCTTTGTTGAATTGCGGAGAGTAAAATCTCATGACATTACTAGTTACCTATTTCCTGCGATAAGGTTATTTTTTGGTGAGGGTAAATGCATTTGTTTATCTTGACTTGAGGAGCTGCATTTGGGGGACGCTTTGTGATGTTAATTTCTGTATTCCAAGACACGAGTGATGTTGAAGTTGGAGAGAAGGGGAAGGGGACACTTTGTGACGCTCATTGAAATCGGCGTTCATCTAATCTCATGCATTTCTGGACATATCTAACCTTGAAGGGAGTGATCCGTTATCGGATAACTTTGAATATCCAAGCCCTAACCCTTTTCTGGCCTAGATCCTTGTTAAAAAAACTGAGAAAAATACCATTACAACTTATCTTGTTTCATATCAGCAGATAAACATAAGTGTGTCCAACCTGCCACCCTCAAACTCATACAAGTGCTTTATAGACAAGAAAGAAAGACCAACTAAGGTGTTTGATCAGGATCTATTACAGTGCAGTTCTCCTGATAAAAATGAACTTCCCAGTATATCAAGTGATACAGGTACTCTAAAGGACAGGAATTATGATTACTTTGAGAACGCCTTAAAATGCCGCAACTCATCAAATTCCCTGCACCTGCTTTGTTTAAAGCAACTCTATTACTTTAAAGTGCTACTGTGATCAAATTTTTATCCCTTGAGTTTTTTGGTTTGTCACATAGAGTACCATGAAACATTAAAAACGCTGTTTACTGTTTGGAAATATCTGCATTGGTTCCGGAGATATTAAAGTTTGAAAAATGTGTAAAATATGCAAATGAGAAGGCTCATGACGTCATTCACCCAACCCAATGGAACATCAAGAATATAAATAGAGCTATCTCGGTCAATTTGCAACAGAGACCATTGAAACTTGGTGAGCTACATGTGTAATAGTTCTGAAGGCAACACACCTACGACTGTAAAGAAATTGGTTCCCATGGCCAGGCACTCTTTTCCAGTCCCCTGCAACCTGATTTCAATATTTTGGTGATCTCAGGCTAGAAATACATTTACCAAGGCCACAAACTCGACCTAACATCTTTATATGCTGGCAGGATCATGCAGATGAGGCACCATTTGCAAATATCAAAACAGAACGCCAAAGGTGGCCTGCAAAGCCTTTAATATCAGGGAGGTCTGGAACCCAGTATGTTGCCATGATAACAAAAATGGTATGCTCATATTGTGGAACACATCTACTGGAATCTTACTGCAAAGAACCAAGAATTTCTGATACAAATTGGCTGAGATATCTTTCTCCATCATACTTGCTCAAAATTTGGTTGGGTTTATGACGTCATCACTTGGCTAATTTGCATATTAAAAAAACTTGAATATCTCCAGAACAAAAATAGATATTTGAAAATGGTAAACAGCATTCTTCTTCTCGTACAGACTACGTGTTTATGTGCCAAAATGGCTTAGATAGGGAAGATGCAAATTTCGTCATAGTAGCACTTTAACATAAGGTGGTTCAAACCAGTTTTAACACTTCCAAGTATTTAAAATTTAACTTCTTTCATCATGGCAATAAACACTTCTGGTGTGATAGACCCGGGAACAATTGTTAAAAGACTCGACAAAACATATACAATTTCATTCCTTTGGTCGTGAGAACAATCTGTTGTCAACAACGCGAAGCCTGTAACTAACGAGCCTGCGAGTGTTATCTTGTAGCGTCACAACAGTAAAAATTATGGTGCCATATGAAACAATTATAACAAGCAAAAACAGATATGAGCAACTAAAGCCAAGATATGAGCAACTAAATCCAAAATATAGGGTGTTTTTGGTAAGCTTTCCTGTTGCCAAGGTAGCTTATTACATCACAATAATGATCTTGTTTGGAAATTATCGGTGTTTCATATGGTGCCATAACACTGCTGTTACGTGATACAGTGTTAGGCTAATTCATTCTAAAGAAAGCATCTTAAGTGTTGAAAATGATTTGAGCTACCTTAGTAGTTGTTAATATTGTGAGTTGTCTGTATATAGAAACGTTTGATGTTCTCTACGAAAATCTGAGTAGCATAAACACAAGTGTAGAGCTACAGGAGAGGTGTTCAGGTCATAACCATAGAGCACAGTACAAGGAAATTGCAATGTCTAAAAAAATATTCTGACAAACACCTGTAGTCAGAATATTAAAATATGAGTAAACTAGGGAGAATGGCCATAGCATGGATTCTTTGTGATATTATTTGGCTAACAGTAATTTTAAAATGAAATACAATAATTATTGTGTTCATTTACAGGAGATGTCTTTGTTGATCTTGACTTGTTTTCCAACGAATCTAACACAGTTTTTATCAGCAGAAGGCTTGGATTCTATAGTTGTTCAGCTGCTAGAGGGTAAGTATTTAAATGCCAACATAAGTCTGCTCTTCCTTATTTGTTGTCAGTACAACACTCTAACAAAAATCACTTGGAAAAGGTAACAAGAAGATCTTTTAGCTCTTCTTATAACCGCGCTTTGAAAATTTATGTTTCTTATCACTATAGTCGCAACGTACATGTAGTGCACATTCCAAAGGAGTCCTTGTTGATGACTGTAGACACAAAATCACCAGGTCAATCTGTAGCACAACAACTGAAAACAACTACTGCACACGAACTTATTGCACCATAAGTTATAGCTGTTGTAAAATCTCCGATGATGTAATGGTCTTAATGTATCTGGAACTTTCTTTGGGATATGTATGGTTGTGAACGATACGATAATAACACTATGAACAACTTACAGCTTTCTTTATTAAAAGTGACAATTAAATTTAACTGGTTTTTTACAGGAGTAAAGGGCTAGCAAAGTAGTCACACTAGTCACATAATTCAAGAATTAAATTATCCACGGCTATCTGTACGGTGGTCATTTCCCTACCAATAAAAGTTGCAATGTCAACACATTCCATGAATCAGAGTTCCCACTAGGTTTGGAATTTTGGAGTCCTTGGGACCTCCATTTCCAGGAAACTGAGGGCCTTTTTTCTTTTTTAGGGGTCCCCACATTACTTAAGTTTTTGCGTTTGTCTGTCGGTGTGTGGGTGTGTGCGTGTGTGTTAGTGTAGTAATTACTCGTGGGAAAGAGCCGGAAAACAAGTTAATAAATTGAACTTTATTATTGGAAAGTTTGCCCTGTGTCTTTTCTTTCTAATACATGATCTAACTGACAGAGGTCTCCATGTAAACAGCAAACTTGTGGAAATAATGTGTAATTTACTACTTCTTTCTTCTCTTCATATCCTGGAACTTCTTCATTGCCCTTTCACAAACACTTTCATCATCTAATGGGGCTTTGCATGCATGAGCAATGTGTATCTTACATTCTACTGCATTTGGGCTCATTTTATTTCTTAGAGCTCCATGAATTCTGTTTTGTGCTGAAAATCCCCTTTCACAAGGCACGGAAGTAATTTGCATTGTTGGAAGACCTGTGCTAAGATTACAAATGAAGGAAGAATGTCTTCATAGGCCCCTGGCTTTGCAAGCATTTCACAAACTTCAGTGAGAGTTTTTTCTCTGTTGCCATTTAGAAAGTATTTGAACTGAACAAATGAATTTCTTGCTTCATCAGCATTGAATAGACCTTCATCATCCTCGGGAGCATATCTCTCAATGAGTCTTTCAAGACTCTCACTACCATGGTTACGAATACCAATAGCTGTGTTAGGTAATTTTGCAGGGTTAAGAACTGTATTGAGATCTTTAAGCACTTTCATATCATTCTCAGGAAATCTTTCTTCTACTTGAGCAACAATATTATCAATCATCTTATCCTTGATTCCATTGAAACGATTTTTCTGTGCCTCAGTAAAATTCTTTACTCTGGTACCTCTGTGCTCACAGTCATTAGTTTCCATGTGAGACATCAATTCTTCCAAATGATCACCAGGATTTTTTTTTCATGTCTTTTATTGCTGCCACAGTTGCTTCCAGCATTGTTTGCATCTGATCAGTGCCCTTTTGAAAGACGTTGCTACATTTGGTAATGAGTCCAAGGACATCACCAAGAAAGCAAGTAGTTGCAATAAAAACAAACGACTTTATTTTTGTAACCATCCCCCTTGCTTTGGCCGCACCTTCTCTATTTTGTTTGATGCTGCTCCATGCTCAAGGGAGAGGATTAAAAGTGTCCAGGCAGAATAAATGTCTTCC
>NC_090872.1:42919233-42921733 GCF_036669935.1 Montipora foliosa
TTTAACTTCGGTTCAGAGCTGGGGTTTTTTGAGTTTAAAAATTTCCTTATTTGTATCTCAGATAGCTCGTGCATTTTGCCGTGTGGGCAGCCTTGATCATATTTTTGGGCATAAAATGGTGTCCTAAAATCCCCAGATTTGTTCCAAGGAAGAGTTGTTGATCCCAACAATTATGTCACAGAAAGTTACATGTAGCTGTCCTTCTAAAATGGTAAAATTCACTTTTTCATGACTGTTTGTGAGAAACGTTTTCATAAAAACCACATTTATTCATTTGCTTACGACCAGATTATACCAATGATTGCTCTGTTTCAAAGGTCCACACTCGTTGTAGTGCTTTGCAAATTTCTTATTTTATGAAATTAAGACATCATGGTGGACAGGCATTGAGAACCTGGGGTTTGGCAATAAAGCATTATATAAAGACAAATGACTGCAGGCCTTTTGCTCTCTTTTGGAACGAGGTAATTTCTTAACACAATTTTTATCATCATTAGAAGCGTACCACAAGTCCAACTGGGTGTCCAAGGTTGAAAGCAAACATGACCTTGCTAATTCCAGTGGATGTCGAAACTAATGTAACAATCCCTGGTCAGGATTTTCCTCAGCCAAAGGTATTGTTGAATTTCATGAAATTCTGTCCTGCAGCAGTAATTCTTACATTACTTGCTTTTGCGGTTGGTTGCATCTTTGATATGCCTTAATGTGACTGTGTGATGCAGTTAGCGAGGTGTTATCGCCGATATGGCATAATGTGACTGTGTGATGCAGTTACACTGTATGAGTCCTGTGGTTATCTGAAATTTGACTATGTGACTAGGTCATGCAGTTCTAGTCAATACCTACATTCATTCATTCATTCACCAGTCTCCAGTACGGCATCTGACTAGATCACGGGTGGGGGGCATGTGTTCAAATCTGTGGCTAGGATTTTTCCAACATTCCATTTGATGCACAGTATCTTTCATATAGTATTTCTCACATTACTCGTTTACATGTGTAATGGACATGTGAATTTGTTTGGTAAGAAAAAAATACAATTATGGATGATAATTTGAAAGAATGTCTTTGTACAAATTGTAGGCTGGTGCTTCATACAAGTGCAAGCTATTAGGTGAAACAGTGGATGCAGCACTAACAAGTCCCTCTGAATTGGTGTGCAAACCAAAGATGGTATGTATATCAACTAATGATCCTGTTATTTTTGTATGGTATAATAATTTCAGCTGGGGGAAACAGCATCAAATTCAGGAAACTTACCCTGTATCATTAATTTTGTCTGTCAAATAAGACTCAACCTACAGTCTCAGACATAAATAGTTGGGACACTTCATGCCAACATCCTCTATTCCCTTCTTGTGCATTCCCTGCCCCTCTCAAATTTGTTTATCGCAGTTCAGTCACACCAACATTGAGAGGGAAGGAAGAGGCAGAAGTGTCGATCCCAACAATTATGTCTAGGACTGTAGCAAGGGAAGCTAAAATACTGGGACATTGGGTTTTTTTTCAATTTTTTTTTCATTAATGCCGATTTTAGTGACTTCTTCTGTTTGCAAAGTAATTCTTGGGGACATTTTACAGAAACTGCAAGGAGTCTCCCAGGGACTGACAGAATATTTTATTGACTTAATACATTCATACAAGTATAAAAAAAATGTCAAAGTAATTGGTGCATTTCCATTAATAAGGTAACTGATTGTTTTGATTACTTAAAGTACACCTAACCTCAAAGTATTTTCTTTGCTACTTTAGATTTTATTGATTAGGGTCAGGCACTTAGTTTGAATGGTTAGCTTTCATGCAAGGTTAGGGGCACTAAATGCATTTTAGTAATTAGGGTTAAGCACTCAATTCAAATGGTGATTAGGGCTATGCACTTATTTCAAACAGTTAGCATTCCAGGTAAGAGACTGGCATGCATTATTTTGATTGGAGTAATCACTTATTTTCAGTGTTTAGTCTATAATAACGATTGTCTTGGTTAGTGGGTTGAGAATGTTGGTTCAGTGTCAGTGGAAGTGAAGCATTCTTTCACATGTAGGATAAAGGGGTTTAGTTTCTAAAGAAGCTGTGGTGCTGTGTTGGTGGCGAAGTGGCACAAAGAAAAGGGTTTATCAACTGAGTTGATATTGTAGATTAACCACTGTAAAGTAATTTGAAAGCTGACGTTTTGAGCGGTAGCTCTTTGTCAGAGCTAAACCCTTTTCTGTCTTCACATGAAAAAAACGGTGATTTTCTTTAATAGGCTACTAAATACCCTAGCCAAATTTCGTCATGATATGATTACTGTAACCATAATGTAAGGACAGTATATGTAAATATGTAAAATAATATGATTATGCATGCATGACTTGCTTGTGTGGTCAAGTAGATTAGAGAGTGGACAGCAGATCTAGAGAAAGAAGTCCTGGGGCCCGTTTCTTGAAAGTCCCGAAACTTTTCGGGCCATTTGGGGGTGTCATAATTCCCTTTGTATCTCAAGAAGGGAGAGGATTTAAGT
>NC_090872.1:42936733-42939233 GCF_036669935.1 Montipora foliosa
GAGCTACTTGGCACTCTGTGGTGGAATTTTCTGGGTTAACATGTTTCTCAATAGCGTTCATCAATGCACTCGTCGTAGGGCAATGCAGCCTTGAGCCATCCGACGCAAAAAGGGATCGTGGCACTAGAGAAAACTCATACACTCCAACTGCCTTAGCTATGTTGATCTCGGGATGCAACTTGCATACCATCATCATGCGAGCAAAGAGACATCTATCTTCTTGTAACTCCACCACTTTGTTGTCAACAGACACCTTGGTCTTCTTTCCTGTGGTTTTCCATGTGAGTAGCTTCTGTTTTTTCATCGGTGACCATAGATTTTCTTTGCCAGTCTGGATCTGTTCCTTTATAAATACTGTGAAGAGCTTCAACCCATAGCACTTTGGTTACATAGATCATCTTTGACTTCCTCCGGCAGTACTACCTTCGTCACCAGTTTAAACAAGTCAGCACCTTCTTGACTGAAGGGATTGGTGAAGGCTCTAATTGTGTTTGACAGCTTGGTGATGTTTTTCTCCTCTCAGGATACCACAGCAGCTGTAAGATTATGGTGCTTTCCACGAGTCTCATGTGTTACACCTGCCATGTCTTTGGCTTGATTTGCTAATCTTGCCAACTCTGGTGCAATGAGGAAAAACTTTGCACGTGCACTTGGGTTAAGGGTTATGGCAACCAAGCCTCCAGTTACTTTCATAGACCGGTTTAAGTGTTCCAAGGCATTGTCAGGACCAATCGCGCAGAATGGTATGCAAGGATTTTTATTCACTACCCAGTTCCCATCCTTGAATTCTGCAAAGATCTCAGGGTCTGTGTTTGACAGTGCTTTCATCTAGGCTAGGTAGAGAGGAATCATTCGCGCATAATTCAAACGATCATGGGCAAAGAAATAGTTGGTAAATGTCTCGAGAGCTTCGAAGTGAAGTTCCCAGTTAGCTGTATGGACTGCTCTGATAAACATTAGCATTTCCAACACCATGCCCATGTATTGTCAGAAAACCTTAAACATGGGGCTGTTTTCATGGCTTTCGTCAAACTCTTTCATCTTCTTCATTATTTCCATGGATTCTACAGCATTTACTATTCGCTGGTGGGCCTCGGCCACTTGAATCCCCTCAGAACTGGAGCATGCATCACAAAGATCTTTTGCGAGCGATTTTAGTCGGCTCTTGGGTGACTCTGGTACTTGCTGAAGAAACGCTTCCTGGTATAGAATGAAAAAGGCTTGTAACGTGACCAAGTGCGCGGCTTCACCTCTCTTCACGTGGTTTCCCTCTAGGATCTGCTTGACAGTATTGAGACCATATAGATCTGATTCTATCCATGCCATGTCAATGCCACTGTTCTCGATGAATGCACCAATGGTTCTTAGCTGTGCCATTAAAATATGCAGCTCCCCTGGGTGAAGAATGATGTGTTTAAGATCATCACAAGCCATTTGAAGTTTCTTGGCTGGAAGATAAAGCCCCATGTCAAGAGATACGACAGTCTTTCTGTTGGCTCCCACCACCTTCACATTAATTCCCTGAGCTTGCTTAAGTACTGTGAGCAGCGTGCTCCACTCATGTGCAGGGGCTGCAATCAGGGGAGGTGCACCCACTCTTGTAACAGGCAGAGCATCGTTGACGACAAGTGAGTTGTAACCAGACCATACAGGAACAGCGTTCTGGAGAACTTCACATTCTTGTACTTCATCGCTGCCCGTCTCTCTGGTCAGATTCCTTGCTAGCAACCAGGCATAATTGTCTAAACTCAAAGTGATTAGGATTTCTTCCTCAGAAAATAAGCAGAAAGCTGGATGTAGTGGAACTGCAGGCTTGGAGGGAGGTTTTGGGCACTCCAGTAAGGCCGTTAATGACGGTGGGAGTTCCTTTACAGAAGGTCTGAAGTCAGTTTGGTCAGTATCCAATCTATTATTGAAAACAGCACGGAAGCAAGAATAATGATAACAACACAGACAACAACGATAATGGACTGCAAAACTGAGTAGTAGGCAGGGTGGCTGATTGGTTAGGGCACCAAACTTGAAATCGGGAGATCTCGGGTTCAAATCCCGCTCTGACTACCGCCTGGGTTTGTTCAATTTGAATTATTTGTTTCAGGTTTTTGCTCAGCCCCACTAACCTTTGGCTATAAACAGTACCGAGAGTAAACAAAGGAATATTCATTTTCTACTTTATTTTTATTAGCAATATATACGGAAAAATAAGAATTTTCTGCGTAGTATCACAATTTCTCATGCCGTAGTTCTTTGAACGGCATTAAACTTGTTCCCAAAATGAAATCTTGATTTTATCATGAAAAGTGTTTGCACTCACGTTAACGACGCATTTCGTTAATTCAGGATTCTTGTCATCTTTGTCACACTTTTGGTAGATCGCCATAGCTGTGCCGTGCAATGTGCGTCGCCCGTCATAGGTATCTTCGGCAAAAGTCAACATTATCAATGGCAAAGAAAACGTGTCTGCCTTCCACGATGTTTGCTGGTAAAAACAGTCCATTGT
>NC_090872.1:42946733-42969925 GCF_036669935.1 Montipora foliosa
TCTGAACATTGGTTTCAAACTTATTCTTCTCCGAAAATCCTGTTTTGTCCTCTAAAAACCCACACAAAACCATCCACAAAACCAGCCTTCAACACAAAAACAAAAAAATTGTATTTCTCTCGCGTGAAAATGTATCATGCCATAAATTTTAAATTAACTGATAGCTTGCAGCAGAAAAACAAACCAATAGCATTAAAACAAACTTATGTGTGGGAAAAAATGTAAAATACAGTTAAAATAAGTTACATTTGGCAGTAAAAGTTTCATTTCCCCTTCCCGGATTTTTTACGAGAAATTTGAAGATAAAATTTTTTGTTTGGTTATGTTCCTTTCTCTTTCAAGCCCCTTTGTTCTTGCACGTCGAATGATGAGATGCATGGACTCCTTCACCCTTGTATCCCCATTGATTACCGGTAGGTGTCAATACAGTTTTGTGGTTGGGGTCGCTGCTTAGCTGAGTCAGTGGTCTGGAACTCATTGAGCTTTTAGCACCAGTAAAAGTTGGTTGCAATTTTTCTTCATTCATGTCTGACTCCCCTAAAATCTACCCTGCGAGCAGAGTCTCTTTCGATCTTCCTAGATAAGTCGGGAAGAGGAAAGCAGACTCTGCTCGCGGCCTCCACATTTTGTATTGAGCATGCGTTAAAAATTGAAAATTTAAGTATCCGGTGTCAGTCACGCGTGCCCAGTAGCCACAAAACGAAGAAGAAGAAGTCGGAATATTTTCGAACAACTCCGGCAAACACACGACAATCAAGGAATCATTTCATTGGAAACTCAAGATAGTCCATATATCTTAAAAATGCCATTTTATATTTTTACTGAAAAATTTATAGGTTTCTGTCAGGCTAGTTTCTGTAACCGACACATAGGAAAAACTCATGGGAATTCTAACAGTTAAAATTGCCACGCTGTTGTAAATTTCAAAATATTGATGAGGCGTGGTGACTGATCATGCGCAAAAATAAAAAAAAACATGTTTGACAAGTCGAAACTGGACTGACTCGTCCAATTCTTTGGATGAGCGGCAAATCAAATAATGTGGAGGCGGCGAGCAGAGTCTACTTTCCTCTTCCCGACTTATCTAGGAAGATCGAAAGAGACTCCAAAATTTGGAGCTGCGGGAGGATTCCAATGCCAGTCGATTCCGTTATTTGACATCATCATTCAAGACTGCTGCCTAAGAAAATTTTAAAGGGGCCCTCAGAGCTAAACGCTGAGAACTTAGGAGCCCAACATATGAAGTGAAAGGTGTTGCTGTGAAAAATTAAGGCGCCCAGAGCTATTCTTTGGGAGCCCCAGGCTACCGGGCTCCTGTTAGGCAACAGCCTTGTCATTTGAACTTTGTCTTGGTCAATTTGTCTCAATAAGTGATTGATTTCATTGAAACCACCAATGAATTTAATGCTGTTATCACTAAGCTTGTCTTGGGACCAACCTCGTCTTGCCACCATGCGGGTCAAGGCCTTCAAAAAACCCTCTGTAAGTAGCGTCCATGCCATTTCAACATGACAACAGTGTGCTACATTGTAAATATGGACCTGCAAAATCTACTGCACAATTGGTAAAGGGCTTCATGGTTGCTTCTATCAGTTCTCTAACAACATTCTGCTTTGGTAAAATGATTAAATGTTTGGTCTCGTCTGCTAAACCATCAGAACACGAAAGCCTCGTGTTTAATCTCAGAATAACATCAATAACCATAGGAGTAAATGCTAGGATAGAAGTCTACTTTGGAAGCTTTTTTCCCATCCATTAATGCCTTAGTTTCTTCTGCGAAGGCATCAGATTGTTCTTCCCTGATATCCTTTGTTCAGTTCTCTTAAGCTCTTCACTTGAAAGCTGTCTGTTAGCGTGCTTTTCCACCAGTTTTTGACAAATTATTCTCATTGAATCCTGACTTTCTTATTTGCACTAGTGAATTTCCAATTTCTAGCTTCTTTCCTGACTTTGTCTTGCACCACTTGGAAATACAAACAGGATCTAGTGCCCTGGTTATCCGTTTAGTCGCTTATCACAAAGCTGCTTAGGTTATCTTTTCAACGTTCTTCTGTTTGTTCACAGACGTCAGCTCTCACCTTCTCTACTGTTTCAGCTTGATACCTTGTGAACTTTTGTTCAGGCCAGTTGTCCTTTCCTTGACTGAAAAAGTCTGGTCTATGCCACCAGCACGCATTGTTGATCAAGGTATCGCCACTGCTCTGTTTTGGAGCCCTCATGGATCTCTCCTACTCTATTGGCAACATAAGGCTTGAAATTTGGACTTTGACTGAATGCAATACCTATCGTTGCAACTATCAACCCAGCACAAGGAAAGGTTACGTTTATAAAAACGTTTGGCCGTGTAGCAGTTATATTTTAAACAGAGTTAACTGAATAGAGTGTAATGTGAAGTGCTAGATTTCTATCCCATATGAACCATGTGAGCGTTAGCCCTACTGATCGATATGGGCCCACACAAGGACTGAGAAAAACTCTGACCAGGGTGGGAATTGAACCCACGACCTTCAGGTTAGATCTCCGCAACTCTACCGACTGAGCTACAAGGTCAGACGGGAGCAGGCCGTGGGAACTGAAGATGTTAAAGTCACGGCAATGAACATGTACAGGTACAAGGAAAGGTTACATTTATACAAACGTTGGCCTTGTAGCACTTCTATTTTAAAGAGAGTTAACTGAATAGAGTGTAATGTGAAGTGCTAGATTTCTATCCCATATGAACCATGTGAGTGTTAGCCCTACTGATGGATATGGGCCCGCACAAGGACAGAGAAAAACTCTTCTTCTTCAGATGAGACAGTAAATAGTCATCCCATGTTACAGTTTCTGTCCATGCTTTTTGCATCATTAACTTGTTATGTGTGGTGAAAGGTGAGAGAAATCCAAGGGGGTCAAAAATCGTCCCTTTTTTTTAATACACTTATTTTTGTTAACATAAAATCATCAATGAATGAATTATTCTAAACTCTAAAAATGGGTTTTTCAGTGAACAATACAATCATAATAAGAAGTACAATAAAAAGACAATAATTAGAGAGTGTAAGACTATTCTTCTTTTAAAAACTCTTTTAGCATCTTTGCTTTACGACTTTTCTTAAAGTTTACTGAACCTTTGCACAGATTTATTTCTTTATCAAGTGAATTCCATACGTTTACTATCCTGTAAGGAAATGTCCTCTGACCAGCAGTGGGTTTACTTAAAAGAATGTTAAGTTGTTGGGAGTTTCTTGTTATGCGGCCAGATATAGGTCTTCAAGTTACAAACTTTGAGGTCAGGTAAGTCGGGGCACAGCCTGTCATACACTTCAATGCAAAGATAGCATTGCAGAGATAAAGCTGCTTTTTTTATGGGGAGCCACCGTAAGGTTTTGAGTGATGGAGTTGTGTGTTCAAACGTCCTTGCACCAGTAATTATCCGTGCCATGAAGTTCTGGACGAGTTGTAATTTTTGCACATTATGGGTAGAGGTGTCTGACCAGACTGAAGAGCAGTAGGATAATCTACTAAAAACAAGCGCATTTATGATGGTCACTAATAGATGAGGGTTAAGTGCATGCTTTGCTCGATTAATCTGAGCTAATTTACTCATACAAGATGAAATTGTCACTGGCATTTGATTATCAAATGACAGAGTAGGGTCAAAAGTTACACCAAGATCTTTGATGGACTCTGAAAGCACTAATTCCTTTCTGAGCAGTGAAACCTTGAAATGGATAATCTGCGGATCGTCGGGGAGCTGCCAAAGACCATGGGCTTTGTCTTCTCCGGGTTTTCAGCTTGATTGCAGAAGTCTAGACATATGTTGTCAAAGTCACAGAACTTGAATACTTCAGGTGGTATTGCATCTGGACCAGCTGCTTTCCCAATTTTTAATGAAGATTTCACTTCCTTGAGCTCTTCTATAGTGAACAAGCCGTCATTGATATCAAGGTACTCAAAGATGTTTGGTATCTCTTCGTCCGAATCTTCTACCCCTGGAGGATTACCGAGGAGTTTCTTAAAGTGGGTGAACCATGTAATCACTCGTTCCTCAGGGCTTGATCCCTCTACTTGACCATCTTTAGCTTTTTTCCTTCCAGTAATCTCATTAACTATCTTCCATGCCTCGTCATATTTCTGTGCTCCATGAGAGGCTTCGATGATCCGTATTTGTACCTATAATTCCACTTCCCTCACTTGATCATATACATGTACTTTATACAGATTACTTAGACCTTGAGACCAAGGTTCTTTATCTTCCTCGGTGTTGGTGCATTCGTTCAGACTCTGGGCCGCGTGTGCTTCCTGGCGGGCTGATACCATTTGATGACCAGAGGGATTTCCTTGCATTTGTTTTCTTAGGCAGGCATTCTTCCATAGCTTGTCTGTTGGCTTTAACAAACTTTTCATACTTAACCCCATTACTCTCATTGCTCAATACATGGTATCTATTCTTGACAGCGACTGTGTATTTTCACTGTAGATCAGGGTCAGTGGAAAACTTCCAGTCATATTTCATCTTCTTGGCTACCTCAGACACTGTAGGACTAAGCTTGATTTTAGCACAGACTATCCGATGGTCAGATCCCACTGTGCTGAATGTGTTGTAAGCTTCAACATTCTGGACACTGTTCCTCCACTTTCGGTGCACTAATATGTAATCGAATTGCTGCAGTGAGCCTGTCCTTCCTGTGAAGGTCCACAGTTTTCCTGGTCGTTTCTGAAACCAAAGGTTATCAGACTGTGCTCTGATAATACTTCAACTAGGTACTTTCCATAATTCTGTTAGTTACATCATGATATGTGAATGGAACTTCATCTGGCTTTAATCTTGCATTGAAATCTCCAATACAAGCAAGAAAATTTTGCGCTGGGACATCCTGGAGGGTATTACTCAGGTCGTCATAAAATCCCTCGGCTTCAACTTCATCCGCACAGTTGGTAGGCGGGTAAACAGCAATCACAGTACGCTTAGGATTGCCATCAAATTCAGCCATTATGATTCTTTTGCTAATTCGCTTGGCTTTCAGTAGAGCTTTCAGAGGAGGTAACCAAATAGCTGGAACCGACCTTTCTAAACTCAAAGGGGTCATCATGAATGATACGATGTTCTTGCACTCTAAGTATTTCTGTGCCTTGGTGTTGAGCGCATTGCTCTAGTTTCAACACTCTGTCTTCATCTCGTAAGGTGTTTGCATTGTATGTTGCAATGAATAGAATTTTCTTACAACGCAGAAGGGCCTGCAAACATCTGCTGTTCTCAGACGTTTTCCCCCATGAAACATGGTTTACAGATACGTTGTCATTCTGATGATCTGAAGATCGCCTAGCCTCAGTATTGCTGGCAGAGTTCCTGCTCATTCCTGGAGCTGACCTAGCCACTGCCCATTCTTGCACTGCAAGTCTGCTATTTAAGTCGGTGAGGCGCTCACAGCAAAAAGGATATTAGATTGAATTTGATTTACTGCATGACAATTTCTTGGCCACGTGCTATGTAGAAAGAAATAGCAAAAGTTAAGTTGGTAGTGAATTCATAATTTTGACACAGTGGGTTGGAAGACATCCTAATCTTCGCATCTCATACAACAGAACATGTAATTTATTCATTTAAATTCAACTAAATTAGCATACTTTCTAGCATACGGAATGGAACATTGAAGCGCAATTGAGTAGGTTGTATACAAAACGTGTTTCCACGCTTTTCGACGAAGCCGATTAAACATGTTAAAATGCTTTCTGTCGAGGAAGACTGAAAAGCAGTTAAGCAAACGGATGAAAAAAAGCACTTGTTCGCTCGTATTTTAGAGCAAAACAAACAAATCAAGTATTTCTTTATGTCCAAAAGAGTACAGATAATTCCACGTAAGAATCAAAATTAAAGTTTCATTCCTGAACAAAGGAAAAAACGATTAAACCTTTTTTTTAAAATACTCAACCGTAAAAATAACAAACGGTTCAGTGCCCAAGGAAAGAATTTGTGCAGTAACTTCTTCCACCAAGTTTGAGCTAGTACAGTACTGGCATTCTGTTTGTTGTTGTAAAGGTGTTGGGACATATTCAAATTGATAGTTTGGTAAACAGGCATTAAAATCTAGCCTGGATGAATTTTTGTTCCAGTGATTCTGATTACACTGAATTGATAGTCAAGCTCATCTAATGGATGGACTTACAAGCTCATCTAATGGATTCCATTAGAGACTTTTTAAACATGGAAAAACTGCAGGGTGAAAAATATTTGCATCTTAATTTTTTGCATACTTAAGTTTCTATCGGGCTTTAATTTTGGTTTGGTATTCTAGCAAAACAGTTCTAAATCATAAAGACTATAAACTTTATCAAAGTACTTTTTGGTCGTCAAGTTACTGTTGAGCATGTTATTAAACTGTCCATGAGCTCTAATAATATTGACATTCCCGTACGGAAGTTCACTTAGTATATAATTTTTGGTACAACAAACACACTTTTCACTTACACCCATCCTTATTATCTAAACAAAACAACTAACAATCTCTACAACAACATGAATACTTAGCTTTGACTTCCGTTCTGTAAATGGTGCAAGTCTGTGATATTTTTAATCTTGATGGCTCGAGACGTACCTCTTTGTGAAGGTACACAAACAAATCCTTGTACCAGCAATGCTGATAGTGCAACTGCTCCTTGAACCTATTAGCTTCAAATAAGACCTTCTGCACTCTTGGCGTTAAATGGTCAAAAATTATAACAGCAGAAAGGGAAGCATCTTCAGATAAATGAACAGCAGACAGGTCAACTCTACTTTCATTTCTTTTTTGATTAATAACATTATCGCTTGACGACCGCCCAATGAATAGACAAATGATTGGCCTTGGACCACCATTGCCGCTGTATCTTGTTGGGACTTGATGTGATGTGTCGATGTCTTGGATTGATACAGTGGATTCCATTGCCTTAAATAAATGTTTGCATAGCGAACTCCTGGAAACTCTATTAAGTTAAACAGCAAGCTCTTCAAGCTTGGCACTTAAGCATTTAAGTTCTTTGCCAGCAGAGACCCTAAATCACTCAAAATCATCATATTCTTTACTCATAAATTCTAGTCTTTGCTGCACTGTTTCATCTTTCGTTGCTGCAGGTTCTTTGATTGCTCCAGTAGCATCTCCTTCATCTTAGCAATCTCATCTGCCATGACAGACAGTTGATCCCTAAGACTGCTGTTCTCTCTCTTAAGGCTTGCAATAGACTCAGGCATTCTTGGTTTTCTCAGAAACCAAGTAAAGAAAACGATTGAGAAAGAAAGAAACGAAAATATTAGTAAAACTTGACTAGGATTAGCGGAACTCGTGAGGTAATGTCCGTCTTGGCCAACTCACTGCTGGCCAACAGCAATCTCATCCGCCATCTCGTCCACATCTCCACAAAAAGAACACACTGGGGAAGGAGAAATGGCAGGCTTGTGGAGAAATATTATTCAGAACCTTCTACTGAAATTCATGTAATTCCATATGAGAAGTGACACGATAAAGCAGGCCATATATATTTTTTCAAATCAAAGATGTCACCCAGGAATTGATGGTTAAAACTTAACTGAGCAGTCGGCCGCGTGATTACTCTACTCCCGAAGTTCTTTGTTAATAGTCACAACAGACTTGATTTGAACTATTCGGTTGTTTAAAATTAGTTTGCACTGATCCTGTAAAACTAAGGTTTCATTGTAAATAGGACAAGCAGATGTTTTGAGTTTTTCGCGCCTTTCCAAAGGAAGGGCGTCAATCACAGACATAAGTCTAAAAGCGTCTAGTGGTATTCAGCTCTCCTAACTTACTTTTAATAATAAAATCATTATTTTCATCTACTAAGTCCCCTTATTCCTTTGGCTCTGATGTGGTGAACTTGCTGAAATTCAATGTGGCGTGCACCCTCGATATTTGTTTTGACTCAAAAATCCTTCGATGTCTTAGTAAAATGTTTGCTATCCAATAGTTTAGTTTGATGCTGAGACTCTTCGTTTTTCCTGTTGTTGCTTATTTTCAAACTTATTGAAGAAAAGGCAAGGAAAGTCCGGACAGCTTACATCCTAACTGGCTCCGCTTTAATAAGCTGAAGTTTACGGTGAAGTTTACAAGACATTGAAATTTCGAAAATTGTTGTGAAGAGCAGCAACTCCTTGCCAAACGAAACATGATTTTAACAGATAAGCAATGGGAATACTTTCCGTCACAACAATTTTTGTTCTTGCAATTAAATGGCAAACTTTTAAGGTAATTGTAGTAAAAACCATTCATCTTTTGTTCAATGTTTACTGCTGACGGGTCTTTCAGAAAGCTATTTGTATGGTGTTTGTCTGTTGCCAGTGAGATGCTATCATTATCAGTGATCTTAAAGGTAATACTATTGACAACTTGTTGTCAAGGATTGTAGTTTGCAATAATTATGACTGATTGAAGCCAAGAATAAAACAACTGAAACTGTTCTCAATTTTATGAGATTTGCAGTTGATTCATGTCTTATGCTTTCGCTCTGTCAAGATTTCTCAATGAAAAGTAAAGTCGATTTTGCCGAGATTTTTCGATGTTATGCACTTGATTGAATGGTGGCTATGGTTGCGCAGCAAAAAAGTGAAAAAATTATAATCACAATAAAGACGACTTTACTGGAATTCTGCCTTGAGTCTTGGAATTGACATTAGTGTATCTCTTTAGGCTTGGCTAAATATATATATTAATGTCTGCAAAATAGTGCAGCCAGACTTGTCACTACAAATTAAAAAACAGGATAATTTTATCCCTGTATTATGCAAACTCCACTGGCTTCCTTTTGAATCTAGAATGGGACCTGGCAGAACAGGCCAAAGATCTCATTGCTGCTGACGACTTATGATTAAAGGGCTTGACATGGTTATTTGTGAAAGCTTTTTATCCTCAAAAAAAAAAAAAAGGGAAACCACATGCTAAGTTCACTACACACTATGTCACCGGGTTGTAAAAGTGAGTGAGTGAGTTAGTGTACGTGTAAGTCCGTGGTGGCCATTAATTACCCCACAGCACGTGCATAAATCCTGAAAATAAACAGGTCTGTTGGAAGGGTGCTTGAATTTCAAAAAATGAGCCTCAAAATCAGCAAGAGCACGACACTGATGGATAACATAGCAGCTTCAATATTTCCAAAACAATGGAATAAACCTCGTCTAGGAGAGTGAATTTACAATGGTCAACCTCAAGCGTTACATGATTGTGATCTTTGTGTTGAATTCACACATTTCTTGTTGAACTTTATAACACTTAAAAGAAAAACAAAAACCCAGTCCCTTGCCATCATTTTGTCACACATGTCCTTTGTTTCTTGAGTTGGTAGTAACACACAACATACAGTGGAAGTTGATTATAGGCGGCCGCTGAAATCAATGTCTCTTTTGATTTTGCAATTTATTTGTGCAGCCAAAAGATAAACTGAAAGTAGCAAAAAATGTCTGAAAATGTTTTTCGTTGATGGTAACTTTTTGTATTGAGGGCACAAATTTATGTTGTTTTCATGTAGCAAATTTTGTTGCTGATGGCCATTTTTCAAATTCTTGATTGACACTTCCCAAAAACTTCCTTGTGCTCTACCTAAAAACTGTGTCTCATTTTATTTAACCTTTGCATCAATATTTGTTCTGCATAAAGCAGGAAAGCAAAATCTGTACCTTGCTTCCTTCGCATTTTTCAGCGTTAAAATAGAATTTTTGGTGCTATGTTTTTGAGAGCAAGTCGTACATTTTGAGGTCTCCCATCCAGATACTAACCCCACTGGACAGAGTTTAACTTCAGTGAACTTTTTTTGTCTTGGAGAGCTGTCAGACGCATAGAGTACAGGCTTAAACTTGTCATGAAAAAGAAGTTGAAGCAAACTTCATGTCTGCCTTTATGCCAAGATCTCTTGATTCCCTTCTATTTTCTTTAATCTTTCTGGGTTTAGTATTATTTTTACTAGTAACTACATGTCTTTTCGGGGGGCTATTTACCTAAGGCATCTATCATAGCACTATAATGATTTACGATACCAAACAATGGTGTGTACTATTGGAGCTACATATTTTGCAAAAACAACTTGAATCTCCAGGAAAACAAAACGCAGCTCAGTTGACAGTTGTGGAATAAAGCACTGTGTCAAGTTACTGCACTACCACACATACTCAATGCGTGCCTATTATTTATTAGTAATATTATTATTGTTGTTATTTATGGGGAGCCTATACAGTGTACCACACCACTCTTAGGGCGCTTTCCTTTTGTCAGAACTGGCCGGCCAGACCAGTCATTTTGAAAAGAAAATTGAACAATTTGAAGAAGCACTCGCATGATAATCCCTCGTATTCTTCTGGAGGATAATTTATTATCCTCGAAGTGTGTTAATTTGAAAGCGTTGTAGAGTTAGTCCTACCAAATACCCGGTCTGGCCGGTCAGTTCTGTCAAATAGAAAGCGCCCTTAGTTAAACGAACTTGAGGAATTCCATATTAAATCTGTTAGGTTTATTCATGAACCAAGTGAACCAAACAACAGTGACCAAAGTTCTCTAAATATCTAATTGGCACCGTTTATCATATATATACAGGTCCACATCAACCTTGGCTGCCAGAATGCAAACCTGTGTAACCAATTAAGTTTGACTTTTAGTTTGAAATACTGTACATTTAGGTGCATTTTTTTATTGTTTACCTTGAAAGAAGTCACGAAGAAATAGTTCCTTCAATTAACATGGAAACCTCCTGGCTCTTGACCTCCTGTAATAATAGCAATGACAATAACAATAAATTGAAAAAGTAACAAAAACTCTAGGCTTAATTTGTGTATGCTGAAGCATGATGTAGATTAGCCTATTAACTCTTCAATGAGAAAATGCTACTTCTATGATAAATTGTGTGAAGAAATGTTTTTTGTATCCATGCTTACAGGTGTGGCCTTTAGCTGGTCCTTTAGTTGGTGGAACAGAGGTTCAAATAGATGGTCATGACCTAGGAAAAGAGTTTGCTGACATAAGTAACTCAGTCACCGTGGCAGATCATCCTTGCTATTCTATTCACAACAAATATAAACCCTCTAAAAGGTAAGATTGCCTCAGAGGCTGCACTCCATTCTTCTGTGTTGACTTGTCCACTTTTTGGGAAAACTAAAAAAAAATTTTTAATGCCAACTTTGCATTTTTTTTGTGTGCAAAATCCAAAAAAGGATTTGCAAGGTTCATATTTGCTATCTAGTATCAGGACGTCACATCTAGTTGAGCCTATTGAGGAAAGGGTTTTATACTGCAGGAGCTGGTGATAATTCAAGTTTTGGTGCTTGCCAGTAGGCTGAAAGCAAAAGGGAACAAGTACTCAAATACTGTACGTTAAGTCACAGAACCAGGCAATAAGACATCTATATTTTGTTTTTGGGACAACCTTAAATAATTTTGAATGGTAGATCTATGTCAGCATTTTAAGGAAGCAGAAAGGGGTCATTCATTTGTAATTTGTTGTTTGTAGCACTCAATCCAAATCCTGTGAAAAAATTTTGTTAATTGCAGTTTCATGCAACAGAAAATAATAATTGTTGCTGCCAGCAACACTATTCTCGACTTTCCTTGTGGGGCCTGGGCTCTATATAAGTGCGTTCAACACTCGATCTGTTGAAATTTGACTTCTGTTCGTTCGGTGGGAATGATTTTGAAGATGCAGTATAATAAGATCACCAGCGGTAGTTGTTGAATTGTGCATGCACAGCCCTCATGGTCCTATGTTCCTGCAATCTGTTCATCGAGCCCTTGAGAGTTCAATAGTCGATCAGTGAGTAAGTTTTTATTGCTCTTTTTGCCCTGATCTATCATGTCCAATGCAATTCTATCAATCGCTGGAACTATTCATCAAGGTCACGAGTGATTTAGTGACATTTCCATGGGAAGACAATGCTCTTTTATGAGTTTTTCAGGTTTTTTTTTGTGCACAATCATGTCCAGTGCGGCACTGGGATACTGCTACAGTTTACCAAATTTTAATCGAAGGAGACAGGATGTACTTGAATGCACTTGATAGTCAAAATATTCCAGATACAGAGACGCTGTCCCTGATTTATATGCCAAATCAAGCGCGCTGAAAAGTTCAATCACCCATTGAAGTCACAATGACCAAAATCCAGAACAAAAAAAATTAAAATGCCGTGAACTTACATACATACACACATAGGGCTTTTCAGTACAATGCTCCAAAATAAAAAAGAACAATGATTCAGAACAAATATATGAAAATACTAACTTTGATATTCTCTAAAAAATAGTCCTCAGCTAAGATAAATATAATAATTAAGAACAAGTATATTAACATAATTTATTTAAATATTGTCTAAGTAAATTCCTTTTGAATGCATCTAAACTAGTTAAGTTCCTCAAGTTGTTACTTAGACCATTCCAGATTTTTACACCTCTATATATGCAAAGCGACGCTGCCTGGTTGCTAGGCTACAAAAAGGCATATTTAGGTTGTTTGAAGATCGCGTTACCCTGGTACATACAGAGGATCTCATTTGTAGCTGGTCGCATAAATATTTGGGCGCAAGATTGTTTAGGCATTTAAATACCATCACTGCATCGTTGATATCTAGTCTATCTTTTACCTTGAGAATTCCTAGTGACTTACGACCTTCGCTAATACAATTGAATTTTTTAAGTCCCAGAATAATTCTCGCAGCAAAGGTTTGTACCAGTTGGAGTTTATGTATATTAGCCTTAGAAGTGCCCACACCGACGAGCAATAAAAGAGCTTAGTGAACACAAAACTTTTAATGAGTAACAAAAGTGTTGGTCTGTCCAAAACATGCTTAATTCTGTTAATATGTACTAACTGATTAAAGCAACTAGAAACTGTTTCAGTAATATGAGTATCATATGAAAGACGCTGATCTAAATATACTCCAAGGTCCTTAGCAAAGGGAACCGGTGATATAGTTTTATCGAAAATAGAAACAGATATTGGTGGTTACTGCTTGGTAAGTTGCGGTAGGCCAACAACCATCAATTTGGTTTTGTCCGGATTGAAAAGCAATGAATTTCTCGCGCACCATTTGCAAATTTCCTGAAGGTCAGCATTTACTGTAGCTATAGCATTTTGTACATTCGAAACTTGAAATTTTAAATACAACTGGCTATCGTCTACATAACATGAGACTTGACTGTGAGTAACTAAGTTAATCAACCCATGAATATAGGTAGTGAAACGTACAGGGCCTAAAATAGAATCCTGAGGAACACCATGTGTTAAGGTTAGCATTTGAGAAATGATGTCTCCATATCGCACCCTTTGAGTCCTATCAGAAAGACAACTAGAAAACCATGAGAGACAATTTCAAGCAAGGCCTAATGTACGTAACTTATTTAGGAGAGTATTATGATTTAAGCTAGCGCTTTAGACATGTCTACAAGTACCAGTATAGAAATTGACTTCTCGCCCACAGCTTTTAAAAGTTCATCAGTAACGTAGATAAGGGCAGTCTCTGTAGAATGTTGTTTCCTATTGCCATTTTGGTGAATGGAGAGTTTATTGTTTACGGAGAGAAAGTCAGCAAACTGTCTATGAGCAATAAGAAAATAATGTTGCTGAGAATGTTGCTGAAAGTGCCAACAAATGTCCAGAGGTTTCAGGACTGTGCCCTTCATGAGTGGAATGTTCGTTAATGTTTTAAGCCACGCTTCCTGGTATTTGATTTAAAATTTGAAAGTTGTGTTGTGCATGCGCGCGCATGCGCAAACTTCAAATGAACTGAAAATCAGCATTGAGGCCGCGTGGCTGGCATGTCCCAAGATGAAAGGTGAGACGCATCTCATGTCTCTTCCTCTGTTTGTTCCCATCGCAGAGTTTGATCCCGCGAACCAGCGCGTCCGCAGCGGTATATCCATTAGAACTGAAATGCTCAGCAACGAGGAAACCAGGCCCATTCTTGTTGATGCTTCGGAGGTGTTCACCAAAACGTTCCCTCAGATTGCACCCAGTCTCGCCGTTGTAAATGGCAGGGCAGCGACGGCAGGAGATGCAGTAAATGAGACCAGAGGACAAACAAGTAAAGGAGTCTTTGATGATTAAGCGATCCTTTGGCCCCAGAGGATCGGTTTCGCTGGAAATATGGCCACAAGTACGACAACGTGGGTGTTGACATGGATAGGTACCTGCATGTGTTGCAGCCTGCTTTTCTGCCGTGTGAACTAGTGATGTTTGCAAATTGTCATCACGTTGAAACGCAACCATTGGTGGTCGAGGAAAGATGAGGCTTGTTGCTGGGTTGTCTGCAATCACTTTGAAATTGTCAGGCAGGATTCGTTGTACTCAAGTGTTCAAAGGATGGTATGTGAGTACTAAAGGAATCCTGCTCATCTTTTCGTCTGTTGAGTTGCTTTTGGAAAGGGCGTCACTTTGAGACAGGTGTTTCATTTTCTCGAGGTCATGTTTCAGAGTTTGAACGCTGTAGCCGCGGCTCTCAAGTCTCTTGCACACCTTGGATAAGGTAGGAAGCAAGGAAATTGGTCGATTGCAAGAAGGCTCGTCCGAATTTCTGTCTTTGGGAATCGGGGTAACTTCTGCAGTTTTCCATGCTTCCATACACAGCATTGACTAAAGTTGTTCTAACAGTTAAAGTTTCCTTTTTATGCGAATTTCCTCTCTAACAATTACAAAAGTTACCTTGTTTGAAAAAAGGGTTTTAAATCTCGTGCCTGTGCTGTGTGTTACTCACATGTGACACATAAAGCTGACTTACTCCCTGCATGAGGAAACTGGTACAAGCCACCTTAAGTATCATCCACCATCCCAAAACTGAAGTTTAGTTCGCCAAGTTTAGGATTGGCGAACACAATGGGAAGCGGATTTCCAACCATTCAGCAAAAAAGGTCTGTTGCCGTCAAACTGGCTACACAAACAAGAGTTCACTTGATGGCTACGACGAGATGAGTGAAGATGAAAGATTGCAATTATCCCAATGGCTGGAGTAAATGGGAAAACACCTAGAGTGCAGTCATTGTGATGCCTCCTCCAGCTTATGTACCCCCTTTATGTACGCCTTCTAGTGATGAGTCGCTCACTCAGTCCTCGCTTGGTCCATCTCACATGCCACATGTATTTAAATGCCCATCTACTTTGCCAAGGCTTGACTATGACCCATCAGTTCCGAACTTCAACAACTAAACTCTTACTATCCGAAACTACTGTGGCCCAAAATCAACAAATCAAGCTGGGTCTTCGCATATAGAATGCCAATTCACAAGTGATGCATGCATACTGAGTATTCCATGCAAAAAACTCATACAAACTTACGTTATCAAGTCTAATGAAGACTGAGCTAATTCTTGAGGTACATCATGGAGTCTGATGAAGACTTAGTTTATTGTTGAGTGAATTACGTAAATTCAGTGCCATTTGCATTGAAGGGTGCTTAACTGATTGATGAGTGATACAATCTCTTATCTGTTATGTGCGATATTACCTGTCACTTGTTCTGAACTGCTATTTCCGCTTTGTTTTTCCTCATGATTTCCTGACTTTTACAGAACTTACATGTGAACCGCTGTACTGTATCAAAATTTCTAATATTGTTAAGTGCTTTGGACATTTGATCGCAAGTTCTTAAATTTCATTTTTTACAAAATATTTGGACGGACTTTGGCTTTCGTTGCTTAATAAAATGAAACTCAAATCAGCTTGAAGGTTGGCATTAGATACCCCATCTCTGATTTTCTCACAGTTTGTTAGAGTTATGATTAATAATAGGACTTTGTGTTGGACAATTCAGCAGTAATTATGCTCTTAATCTGAGATCGCTGAGGGCCCTGATTTTGAAATTACTCACCTGGTTACTCCATAAATTGTGCTCCACTCAGTCCTATTACTATTACTTATTATACATTCTTGTACCTCAGAATCTTCTGTAATACGTCAGCCAGTTCCGAAGATAAATCAGGTCCAGTTGTTGTTACGGTGAATAAGCTTGAGGGGAAGTCAGCACAGATTTTCACTTACCAGGTCAGCATTATTATTATTATTATTATTATTATTATTATTATTATTATTGTTATTATTAATCAATAGGAGGAGAACCAATAATGTTAAAGACATTGATGTGGACGTTGAACTAGCCAGATCTAATGTTAAATGACTTTTCTATTTTTTTTTCTTTTTTAGAAGTTTTAAAACAGTTTTAAAACAGAGAAATGCCTATATTGCTTGTAAATTTATAGGTCTTACCTTTTGGAGATATTTTAATTTTTATAAATATTTTTATCATGGAAATAAAGTGATTATTATATTTATTATAATAATAATAATAATAATAATAATAATAATAATTATTATTATTATTATAATCCTTAGCAGCACGAAGTACACGTAGGATATTCCTGTCATGAAACCCCAGTTCATTTTTTAATGAAGAAAATACATGTTTCGGATGAGACGTCGTCCATCGCTAGCTGTACAGGGAGCAATAACATGAAAATATAAAATAAAATTAATATAACAAAGTGAGATGTTAACGGGAATAATTAAGCATGAAGGCATGAACCAAAAAAGAGTAAAACTATTTAAGCTAAGAAAGAAAACTAATTAGTATGAAAGGGATAAATTAAGATGTTTGAGTGAGAATTTAGAGACAGCTGCTCCCAAAGGACGTGCATGGCTTTCTTGATTTTCAATAATCTTCTGAACTTCTCAGGTGTTTGAAAGTGTGGGAATGTTTGTCAGAGGAGCGATGTTTGTGGACGAGAGTGGCAAAGTGTATGTGGGTTTCACCAACATAAAAGGCACTACAGCCTACACATGAAAACCTATATATGACTCACGATCGTAAATCCACAGGGATAGGATGCTTGACTGCGAACCAACTTCTGATTTTACACTGGTTGAACACCAACTTCATGTCTCGGTCAGTGCAAAAAGGTGTTAACTAATTTCTTAATTACTGCTCACCGGTGGTTCAGTTGGTTGAGCATGGGGCTGTCATGCAGGAGGTCGTGAGTTCAACTCCGTCCGGAACCAACACTCAGGGTCTTAAAATAACCGAAGAGACAGTGCTGCCTTTGTAATTACATCTTCTTATGGTTAGACTTTCAAGTCTCCTGGGATAAGGACTGTAAACCCGAGGTCCTGTCTCATAGCCCTTGTTGGAAATTAAATAGTATGGGAAGAGGAATCGGAGGTGAAGTGATTGGAGAGGGAAGAAAACCACAAGCTCCCCTTCTTAGATGTCCTTTTAGATAATAATAGCAATCAGGGCATTAACACCTCGGAATTTCATAAGAAGACCTATACTGATCATCTCACTAACATTTATAGTTTTGTACCTTTCAGTTACAAATCAGGATTAGTGTGCACTCTGGTAGATGGGACGTTTAAGATCAACAATACTTGGGCTGGATTTCACCTTGACATAAATACCTCACCAAAACATTAAGGAGGAATTTCTTCCCTTCCAACGTCATCAAGAATGTTGTTAGAAAATTTCTTGACAATCACTTCACATCCAATTCCTCTCAGGGTGCTACTTGTAAGGACAATCGTTTGTATTTTAAATTGCCGTACATCGGTCCTTTTTCTGTCAGAACGCAACGCAGAATTAAGAAATTAGTTACCACCTTTTGCACTGGTGTTCGACTAGTGTAAAATCAGGAGTTGGTTTGGGGTCAAGGATCCTATGCCTACAGATTTATGATTGCAAGTCATTTATAGGTTTTTGTATGCAGGCTGTAGAGCCTGTTATATGTTAGTGATACTTTGCCACTTGCATCCGTGAACATCTCTCCTCTGACAAACATTCCCACATCTTTAAACAACTGAGGAGGTCGGAAGATTGTTGCTCCCTTTTTTCAGAAGATTGTTTCAAAATTCTCGTCTCTGCCTCCACAAGCTTCCAATTGAAAATCAAGAAAGCCATGTTCTCTTTAAATTTGCAGGTAAAACATCTTAATTTATCCCTTTCATACTAATTAGTCTCCTTTCTTAGCTTATATACATGTAGTTATACTCTTTTTTTTTTGGTTCGTGCTAGTGTCTTTAATTATTCCCGTTAATATTTGACTGTTATACTACTTATTTGATATTTTCATTTTACCGGTATTTCTCACTGTACAACTGACGATGGATGATGTCTCATCCGAAACATGTATTGTCTTCACTAAAAATGAACTTCAAAAACATTGTATTATTACTACTGTACTGTATTACTCCTTAATTTTGGCACAAAATTTAGGATATTACTCCTTAATTTTGGCACAAAATTTAGCGTTAATTTATAATATTTCACGTGTGAAATTACAATGTTGTTGTGGCAGCTTTTGTACAGTGCCAAAATGGCGTCCAAGTTTGACAATTGAGGAGTAACTTGTATACCATGATATTAATAGCTATACTCGTGAAATCAGGGAAAAACTGTGCAATTAAAGCCAATTATTCTAATTTCCTCAATAAGGCATGGTGATTAACTGTATCAAAAGCCCTCCCTAAAGCCAGGAGTATTGCACCATTAACAGATTTCTGTTGATGTTAACACACCAGTCATTGGTAAGATAAAGCAAAGCTGCAACTGTCAGATGTAACAATCTAAAATCAGACTGTTGTGGACTAACAAGACCTTGGTGATCTAACTGAGTTTGCAGCTGTTGGTAAATACACCTTTCAAAATGTATGCCAGTGGGTATGTCAGAAATAGGTTGGTAATACCTACCTATCTCCATTTTTGAACATAGGAGAAGCATCAGCACCTCTAAGGTCATGTGGAAAGATTGAAACTATTAGTGAGGGGCTGGAAGTTATTGGGAGTAGTAGGTTTTTGTAATTTGGCTGATGTTTTATCTACTCCAGTGGCCTTAGCTCAGTCAACAAAGTTCAGTCACTTTAGTACTTTGGGAGGCTCAATTTCCTGAACTAGGAAATCTGTATTTGATTTGGTTAAATGACTTCAAAGGTAACACTGGTAGAAGGTTCCAGGATTTTGGAAGTCAGCTTTTCGTTAATTTCTGTCAAATGTATGTTCAGGCAATCAACAATACCTTTTTGGATCAGTTGGGCACAATGCCTTCTCAGATAAACTGGCTGGCTGGCTGGTTGGTTCGATTGATCAGGTAGATACATGTAGATAGGGTAATGTGGCTATCAAAATTGCTGTATTACAAACAAAACTGATAGCTGCGTTTCTTGTTATAAGGAAACAACACAGCACAACACTTTTATTTTACACTATTCCTTAATTACAATTCAGAAAAATGTATTACAACCTTACTCTAAAAATACATAATATTACAAGATGACAATTGTAAAAGTTAGTGTATGTTATCTAGCTAGCCTCCATACAAGAGATCTCATTTCCTTGAGTGTATCTAGTATTCTAAAACGTTTTCAACAATGCCATTATTGCATCCTTCACTGTAGAATCCAGAACCTCAAGATTTTTATCCCAAGAAAGGTCCAGAGTCAGGTGGAACAAATGTGACAATCACTGGTCGTAAAATGAACACTGGAAGAGTCATTGCTGTTCAGGTGGCGGGGCGACCCTGTGAAGTTAACAGGACCAGGTTAGTTATTTTTTAATATTGAGTTTTTGAGGAACAGTATGGTAAATACTACCGGTATATATATAAGGGGTCTAAAAAATTATCATCCCCATAGAAATGGAAGAGGATTTTCTCGTGAATGTAGGAGTGTTTTATTACCCACTGAGTGAGTCAAAACCTGATAAAATATAACCTACGAGGTGATGGAGTGGCTTGAAATATGACATAGTCATAATGACAGCCTCCTTGGAAAATAATGCGAGCACAACATGTTTTCAAGGAGATCATTTTGCTGGCTGAGAATACAAATCAACAAACTGTCCTTCGTTTTCTCACCTGATGCCGCTTCTGATCAATGGGCTCCTGTTGTTTATCTGGTAAATTTAATCAAGGAATCTAGTGTGTGCTACACCATAGTGCAAAGAAATTGTGCCCTAGGCTTGTTAGATTGACAGTTTTTGTGGCTTTTCAGAACTTACACATGTCATGGGGGATTGAGTGGATGTGACAAGCCGTGTACAGTAATTAATGCTTTTGAAGTAGGTGTGGACAGCCATTACGTAGGAGTGCATCAGCTGGAACTCTTAACTGACAAACCAAGTTTCAGCTTTTAAATTCAGATCATACACAGTAACAAATTTCTTTGTTAACCGTCAGCTCATCATTTTTATATTCCATTAAGCAGAGAAGTAAATCATTAATTTTATTTAGCCATTCAACACTGTCAAGTTATGAGACCAAATTAAATCAGATGTAAGTGTAGCAGTTTCTTTTCACGTAATATTAGATTAAGGACGTTCGCGCTAATTGTTTGTGCGCAACGTTACTGCGCAGGTAACGCGACTGTAATCTGTCACGCATTACTTCGAGCATTGGTAAAGTTGTGGTTTTAAAACCTTTGCAAAAACCATGGACGATAAGTCTTGGACAGCGTGGATCAGAGAAGATCGTGATCAGTCAAATTAATTTAAAATATTTATGAAAGTCAACTAGACTACTGCACGACTGATATTGGCGTTGTTTTATCAGTCGTGCACTAGTCTACTTGACTTGCATAAATATTTTTCAAGCATTAGTGAAACGAATGGCACATTTATTTCCGAATCATCGTGAAATGTTAAAGAAAAGTGAGCGGGAGGATGGAAAAGCTCTGGAAAAGGTAGCTGATCGAGTTGTAATTACTGGTTAATTCAAGCAGAGACAGTCTGATTGTTTAAATCTGTCTGGAAAATAAATATGATTTTGAAATAAGAGAATTTGATCGGTAAATATTCAGCTGTCAGAAAAGAAACACAAAAGTACAGTATCTATTTAACAGTCACCAGGGTTTCAATAAGCACAGACAGCCGCTCAGAGAAGTTGGCTACTTTTTTCCTAAATTGAATTGAAACCTTAAGTAAAGTTCATTTTTGGTGGACGTGAATGTACATGTACTGTTTATAACCTGCCATCTTTGAGCTACAATGAATGGCTAACTTTTTTCTGAATTTTAGCCTGGACCAACTGTCACATTTTTTACATAATGCAATTATGTTTAGTTACGTCTGCAAACATATCAAGACGTTTTATGCAAATCAGGTTGTTATTAAGTTTGGCATCCAGACTTGTTTTTCCACTAAAACAGTAAAGTTTTCGTTTACTTTCATTGGTTAAGCCTTTTTGTTTGTTCAGATTAAATGACATAATCTTATTGTTCGACAAAACGATTTGCCGAGACAAACAGAAATATTTCGATTCGCGCTTGAATAACTTGAAGTGTCAAAACGTCATGTAACGTTTAAATCGTTAATTTTTCTTTTGAAATGGTTTTCCAAATCGTTCTTCGCCGCAAATTATCAAAAGAATAATGTGCTCACTTGCACACTCAGTGTAGCTGTTGATAAGACATCTTCCTTTATCTTTTGTACTCAATTTGGTGCCCAGAAGGCTGGAAATCGCATTTCAGAGGTCACAGATTTCAAAATTTCTGCGAGAGCAAGCACCCAGAACACTTGATCATATAAAAGCAATGTTGTAGTACCATGTGAAACATCAATTATTGCTGAACAAGATGCAATCATTTTTGTGACGTAACAAGTTACTATGACAACAGGAAAGCCTTGCAAAAACACCCTATAGAAAGATAGAATATATACTTTATTAAGCACAGAATCCATAAGCTAATTCACTTATTTACACTGAAGCTGTGCATCTAAAATATAAAAGCATACACACAGAAATATATAATTAATACAATATAAACATTAAAAATAAATAATTAAACTATGCGAAAATTATGTTAATATTGCAAATCATTTAGACCAATACAGGTACTATTTACAAACTCTTAAGGGTCAAGGAGCGTTTTGTGGCATAATCAAGGTTGTTGAATAATTTTAGCAGCTGAATAGGCAGATGACCTATAGCCAGATTTAGAAGTATTTTAACCATGTGTAGATTCGCTCTGTTTCTAGTATTGTAATGGTGGACATCGGAATTGTAAGAAAAAGCCTTCTCAAATGAGGCGGATAAATTCCATTAAGGCATTTAAATACAGTTAGACACTTAAAATTCCAACTTCCAACAAGGAGACCCCTAATACAAATTTGCGGTACGATCTTCCCTGATCTTTTTTTGGAGAATAATCCGTGCTCCCTTTTCTGAAGCCAAAGGAGTTCTTTGAAGACTGGTACTATCCGCATTGGACCACAATATCACAATATTCCATTAAAGGCTGGACTAAAGATGTATATAAAAGCTTACTGGTATCCATATCTAATATTTCCGAATTCTTCCCAATAAGTTTAATCTACGGGTTACTTTATTAGAAATATATTGATGTGTTATGCCAGTCCATAGAAGCATCAAAGTTAAACCCAAGTATTTCACAGTGTTAGGACAACTCCAAACGTTTGCCCAATAAAAATAAGGAGAGTCCTTGTGATCTTGCGAGATGCTGTTAGAGCCAAAAAGCATAACAGTGGTTTATCGCAGTTAACTAACAAGCGATTCAAAGAAAACATTCACCCACCGCATTCAGGTCTTCTTGTAGAGAAGATTGAATAGAATGAATGTTTCTTTCAGCAAAAAATAGAGCAGTATCATCAGCATACAAAACTATTTTACAATAATGTACAACCACTAGGTAATCATTATAAATAAGATAAATAATAATGGGCCCAGGACAGACCCTTGAGGTACTCCAAGTGATAGATCTGCGGTATCCTGAGTACGTTCCATTTACAACTAACAGACTGTGTTCTGCCAGATAAATCATTATCAAACCAGGCCAGTTCTCGTCCTCTGACACCCGAGAAGAGTAAGTTTGATCTTAAGGAGAGTGTGGTCAATGATATCGAACGCCTTGCTAAGATCTAAACACATTCTCCAGTAAGATTTCCTTCATCAATATTTTTCAGGATCTGTCTGAAACATCGAGCAGGGCTGTAATGGTTGAATGACCGGGCTGAACCTGATTGAAATTGAGATAAAAGCTATTTGTAACCAGATGTGTCGTAGAGCTGTTTGTGGATTGCTTGTTCAAAAATCTTCATGACAACTGGTTAGGACAGAAATCAGTCTAACATTATTTGGATCACAACGTGATCCACTCTTGTGAAGTGGAGTGACAGTAGCTGCTTTCCATGACGTTGGCATTTCGCCACAGCGGATTGATAAATTAAAAATGTGGGTAAGCGGAGCAGCTAGAACATT
>NC_090872.1:42976992-42984492 GCF_036669935.1 Montipora foliosa
TTCATACTTAACCCCATTACTCTCATTGCTCAATACATGGTATCTATTCTTGACAGCGACTGTGTATTTTCACTGTAGATCAGGGTCAGTGGAAAACTTCCAGTCATATTTCAAATTCTTGGCTACCTCAGACACTGTAGGACTGAGCTTGATTTTAGCACAGACTATCCGATGGTCAGATCCCACTGTGCTGAATGTGTTGTAAGCTTCAACATTCTGGACACTGTTCCTCCACTTTCGGTGCACTAATATGTAATCGAATTGCTGCAGTGAGCCTGTCCTTCCTGTGAAGGTCCACAGTTTTCCTGGTCGTTTCTGAAACCAAAGGTTATCAGACTGTGCTCTGATAATACTTCAACTAGGTACTTTCCATAATTCTGTTAGTTACATCATGATATGTGAATGGAACTTCATCTGGCCTTAATCTTGCATTGAAATCTCCAATACAAGCAAGAAAATTTTGCGCTGGGACATCCTGGAGGGTATTACTCAGGTCGTCATAAAATCCCTCGGCTTCAACTTCATCTGCACAGTTGGTAGGCGGGTAAACAGCAATCACAGTACGCTTAGGATTGCCATCAAATTCAGCCATTATGATTCTTTTGCTAATTCGCTTGGCTTTCAGTAGAGCTTTCAGAGGAGGTAACCAAATAGCTGGAACCGACCTTTCTAAACTCAAAGGGGTCATCATGAATGATACGATGTTCTTGCACTCTAAGTATTTCTGTGCCTTGGTGTTGAGCGCATTGCTCTAGTTTCAACACTCTGTCTTCATCTCGTAAGGTGTTTGCATTGTATGTTGCAATGAATAGAATTTTCTTACAACGCAGAAGGGCCTGCAAACATCTGCTGTTCTCAGACGTTTTCCCCCATGAAACATGGTTTACAGATACGTTGTCATTCTGATGATCTGAAGATCGCCTAGCCTCAGTATTGCTGGCAGAGTTCCTGCTCATTCCTGGAGCTGGCCTAGCCACTGCCCATTCTTGCACTGCAAGTCTGCTATTTGAGTCGGTGAGGCGCTCACAGCAAAAAGGATATTAGATTGAATTTGATTTACTGCATGACAATTTCTTGGCCACGTGCTATGTAGAAAGAAATAGCAAAAGTTAAGTTGGTAGTGAATTCATAATTTTGACACAGCGGGTTGGAAGACATCCTAATCTTCGCATCTCATACAACAGAACATGTAATTTATTCATTTAAATACAACTAAATTAGCATACTTTCTAGCATACGGAATGGAACATTGAAGCGCAATTGAGTAGGTTGTATACAAAACGTGTTTCCACGCTTTTCGACGAAGCCGATTAAACATGTTAAAATGCTTTCTGTCGAGGAAGACTGAAAAGCAGTTAAGCAAACGGATGAAAAAAAGCACTTGTTCGCTCGTATTTTAGAGCAAAACAAACAAATCAAGTATTTCTTTATGTCCAAAAGAGTACAGATAATTCCACGTAAGAATCAAAATTAAAGTTTCATTCCTGAACAAAGGAAAAAACGATTAAACCTTTTTTTTAAAATACTCAACCGTAAAAATAACAAACGGTTCAGTGCCCAAGGAAAGAATTTGTGCAGTAACTTCTTCCACCAAGTTTGAGCTAGTACAGTACTGGCATTCTGTTTGTTGTTGTAAAGGTGTTGGGACATATTCAAATTGATAGTTTGGTAAACAGGCATTAAAATCTAGCCTGGATGAATTTTTGTTCCAGTGATTCTGATTACACTGAATTGATAGTCAAGCTCATCTAATGGATGGACTTACAAGCTCATCTAATGGATTCCATTAGAGACTTTTTAAACATGGAAAAACTGCAGGGTGAAAAATATTTGCATCTTAATTTTTTGCATACTTAAGTTTCTATCGGGCTTTAATTTTGGTTTGGTATTCTAGCAAAACAGTTCTAAATCATAAAGACTATAAACTTTATCAAAGTACTTTTTGGTCGTCAAGTTACTGTTGAGCATGTTATTAAACTGTCCATGAGCTCTAATAATATTGACATTCCCGTACGGAAGTTCACTTAGTATATAATTTTTGGTACAACAAACACACTTTTCACTTACACCCATCCTTATTATCTAAACAAAACAACTAACAATCTCTACAACAACATGAATACTTAGCTTTGACTTCCGTTCTGTAAATGGTGCAAGTCTGTGATATTTTTAATCTTGATGGCTCGAGACGTACCTCTTTGTGAAGGTACACAAACAAATCCTTGTACCAGCAATGCTGATAGTGCAACTGCTCCTTGAACCTATTAGCTTCAAATAAGACCTTCTGCACTCTTGGCGTTAAATGGTCAAAAATTATAACAGCAGAAAGGGAAGCATCTTCAGATAAATGAACAGCAGACAGGTCAACTCTACTTTCATTTCTTTTTTGATTAATAACATTATCGCTTGACGACCGCCCAATGAATAGACAAATGATTGGCCTTGGACCACCATTGCCGCTGTATCTTGTTGGGACTTGATGTGATGTGTCGATGTCTTGGATTGATACAGTGGATTCCATTGCCTTAAATAAATGTTTGCATAGCAAAGTCCTGGAAACTCTATTAAGTTAAACAGCAAGCTCTTCAAGCTTGGCACTTAAGCATTTAAGTTCTTTGCCAGCAGAGACCCTAAATCACTCAAAATCATCATATTCTTTACTCATAAATTGTAGTCTTTGCTGCACTATTTCATCTTTCGTTGCTGCAGGTTCTTTGATTGCTCCAGTAGCATCTCCTTCATCTTAGCAATCTCATCTGCCATGACAGACAGTTGATCCCTAAGACTGCTGTTCTCTCTCTTAAGGCTTGCAATAGACTCAGGCATTCTTGGTTTTCTCAGAAACCAAGTAAAGAAAACGATTGAGAAAGAAAGAAACGAAAATATTATTAAAACTTGACTAGGATTAGCGGAACTCGTGAGGTAATGTCCGTCTTGGCCAACTCACTGCTGGCCAACAGCAATCTCATCCGCCATCTCGTCCACATCTCCACAAAAAGAACACACTGGGGAAGGAGAAATGGCAGGCTTGTGGAGAAATATTATTCAGAACCTTCTACTGAAATTCATGTAATTCCATATGAGAAGTGACACGATAAAGCAGGCCATATATATTTTTTCAAATCAAAGATGTCACCCAGGAATTGATGGTTAAAACTTAACTGAGCAGTCGGCCGCGTGATTACTCTACTCCCGAAGTTCTTTGTTAATAGTCACAACAGACTTGATTTGAACTATTCGGTTGTTTAAAATTAGTTTGCACTGATCCTGTAAAACTAAGGTTTCATTGTAAATAGGACAAGCAGATGTTTTGAGTTTTTCGCGCCTTTCCAAAGGAAGGGCGTCAATCACAGACATAAGTCTAAAAGTGTCTAGTGGTATTCAGCTCTCCTAACTTACTTTTAATAATAAAATCATTATTTTCATCTACTAAGTCCCCTTATTCCTTTGGCTCTGATGTGGTGAACTTGCTGAAATTCAATGTGGCGTGCACCCTCGATATTTGTTTTGACTCAAAAATCCTTCGATGTCTTAGTAAAATGTTTGCTATCCAATAGTTTAGTTTGATGCTGAGACTCTTCGTTTTTCCTGTTGTTGCTTATTTTCAAACTTATTGAAGAAAAGGCAAGGAAAGTCCGGACAGCTTACATCCTAACTGGCTCCGCTTTAATAAGCTGAAGTTTACGGTGAAGTTTACAAGACATTGAAATTTCGAAAATTGTTGTGAAGAGCAGCAACTCCTTGCCAAACGAAACATGATTTTAACAGATAAGCAATGGGAATACTTTCCGTCACAACAATTTTTGTTCTTGCAATTAAATGGCAAACTTTTAAAGTAATTGTAGTAAAAACCATTCATCTTTTGTTCAATGTTTACTGCTGACGGGTCTTTCAGAAAGCTATTTGTATGGTGTTTGTCTGTTGCCAGTGAGATGCTATCATTATCAGTGATCTTAAAGGTAATACTATTGACAACTTGTTGTCAAGGATTGTAGTTTGCAATAATTATGACTGATTGAAGCCAAGAATAAAACAACTGAAACTGTTCTCAATTTTATGAGATTTGCAGTTGATTCATGTCTTATGCTTTCGCTCTGTCAAGATTTCTCAATGAAAAGTAAAGTCGATTTTGCCGAGATTTTTCGATGTTATGCACTTGATTGAATGGTGGCTATGGTTGCGCAGCAAAAAAGTGAAAAAATTATAATCACAATAAAGACGACTTTACTGGAATTCTGCCTTGAGTCTTGGAATTGACATTAGTGTATCTCTTTAGGCTTGGCTAAATATATATATTAATGTCTGCAAAATAGTGCAGCCAGACTTGTCACTACAAATTAAAAAACAGGATAATTTTATCCCTGTATTATGCAAACTCCACTGGCTTCCTTTTGAATCTAGAATGGGACCTGGCAGAACAGGCCAAAGATCTCATTGCTGCTGACGACTTATGATTAAAGGGCTTGACATGGTTATTTGTGAAAGCTTTTTATCCTCAAAAAAAAAAAAAAAGGGAAACCACATGCTAAGTTCACTACACACTATGTCACCGGGTTGTAAAAGTGAGTGAGTGAGTTAGTGTACGTGTAAGTCCGTGGTGGCCATTAATTACCCCACAGCACGTGCATAAATCCTGAAAATAAACAGGTCTGTTGGAAGGGTGCTTGAATTTCAAAAAATGAGCCTCAAAATCAGCAAGAGCACGACACTGATGGATAACATAGCAGCTTCAATATTTCCAAAACGATGGAATAAACCTCGTCTAGGAGAGTGAATTTACAATGGTCAACCTCAAGCGTTACATGATTGTGATCTTTGTGTTGAATTCACACATTTCTTGTTGAACTTTATAACACTTAAAAGAAAAACAAAAACCCAGTCCCTTGCCATCATTTTGTCACACATGTCCTTTGTTTCTTGAGTTGGTAGTAACACACAACATACAGTGGAAGTTGATTATAGGCGGCCGCTGAAATCAATGTCTCTTTTGATTTTGCAATTTATTTGTGCAGCCAAAAGATAAACTGAAAGTAGCAAAAAATGTCTGAAAATGTTTTTCGTTGATGGTAACTTTTTGTATTGAGGGCACAAATTTATGTTGTTTTCATGTAGCAAATTTTGTTGCTGATGGCCATTTTTCAAATTCTTGATTGACACTTCCCAAAAACTTCCTTGTGCTCTACCTAAAAACTGTGTCTCATTTTATTTAACCTTTGCATCAATATTTGTTCTGCATAAAGCAGGAAAGCAAAATCTGTACCTTGCTTCCTTCGCATTTTTCAGCGTTAAAATAGAATTTTCGGTGCTATGTTTTTGAGAGCAAGTCGTACATTTTGAGGTCTCCCATCCAGATACTAACCCCACTGGACAGAGTTTAACTTCAGTGAACTTTTTTTGTCTTGGAGAGCTGTCAGACGCATAGAGTACAGGCTTAAACTTGTCATGAAAAAGAAGTTGAAGCAAACTTCATGTCTGCCTTTATGCCAAGATCTCTTGATTCCCTTCTATTTTCTTTAATCTTTCTGGGTTTAGTATTATTTTTACTAGTAACTACATGTCTTTTCGGGGGGCTATTTACCTAAGGCATCTATCATAGCACTATAATGATTTACGATACCAAACAATGGTGTGTACTATTGGAGCTACATATTTTGCAAAAACAACTTGAATCTCCAGGAAAACAAAACGCAGCTCAGTTGACAGTTGTGGAATAAAGCATTGTGTCAAGTTACTGCACTACCACACATACTCAATGCGTGCCTATTATTTAGTAGTAATATTATTATTGTTGTTATTTATGGGGAGCCTATACAGTGTACCACACCACTCTTAGGGCGCTTTCCTTTTGTCAGAACTGGCCGGCCAGACCAGTCATTTTGAAAAGAAAATTGAACAATTTGAAGAAGCACTCGCATGATAATCCCTCGTATTCTTCTGGAGGATAATTTATTATCCTCGAAGTGTGTTAATTTGAAAGCGTTGTAGAGTTAGTCCTACCAAATACCCGGTCTGGCCGGTCAGTTCTGTCAAATAGAAAGCGCCCTTAGTTAAACAAACTTGAGGAATTCCATATTAAATCTGTTAGGTTTATTCATGAACCAAGTGAACCAAACAACAGTGACCAAAGTTCTCTAAATATCTAATTGGCACCGTTTATCATATATATACAGGTCCACATCAACCTTGGCTGCCAGAATGCAAACCTGTGTAACCAATTAAGTTTGACTTTTAGTTTGAAATACTGTACATGTAGGTGCATTTTTTTATTGTTTACCTTCAAAGAAGTCACGAAGAAATAGTTCCTTCAATTAACATGGAAACCTCCTGGCTCTTGACCTCCTGTAATAATAGCAATGACAATAACAATAAATTTAAAAAGTAACAAAAACTCTAGGCTTAATTTGTGTATGCTGAAGCATGATGTAGATTAGCCTATTAACTCTTCAATGAGAAAATGCTACTTCTATGATAAATTGTGTGAAGAAATGTTTTTTGTATCCATGCTTACAGGTGTGGCCTTTAGCTGGTCCTTTAGTTGGTGGAACAGAGGTTCAAATAGATGGTCATGACCTAGGAAAAGAGTTTGCTGACATAAGTAACTCAGTCACCGTGGCAGATCATCCTTGCTATTCTATTCACAACAAATATAAACCCTCTAAAAGGTAAGATTGCCTCAGAGGCTGCACTCCATTCTTCTGTGTTGACTTGTCCACTTTTTGGGAAAACTAAAAAAAAATTTTTAATGCCAACTTTGCATTTTTTTGTGTGCAAAATCCAAAAAAGGATTTGCAAGGTTCATATTTGCTATCTAGTATCAGGACGTCACATCTAGTTGAGCCTATTGAGGAAAGGGTTTTATACTGCAGGAGCTGGTGATAATTCAAGTTTTGGTGCTTGCCAGTAGGCTGAAAGCAAAAGGGAACAAGTACTCAAATACTGTACGTTAAGTCACAGAACCAGGCAATAAGACATCTATATTTTGTTTTTGGGACAACCTTAAATAATTTTGAATGGTAGATCTATGTCAGCATTTTAAGGAAGCAGAAAGGGGTCATTCATTTGTAATTTGTTGTTTGTAGCACTCAATCCAAATCCTGTGAAAAAATTTTGTTAATTGCAGTTTCATGCAACAGAAAATAATAATTGTTGCTGCCAGCAACACTATTCTCGACTTTCCTTGTGGGGCCTGGGCTCTATATAAGTGCGTTCAACACTCGATCTGTTGAAATTTGACTTCTGTTCGTTCGGTGGGAATGATTTTGAAGATGCAGTATAATAAGATCACCAGCGGTAGTTGTTGAATTGTGCATGCACAGCCCTCATGGTCCTATGTTCCTGCAATCTGTTCATCGAGCCCTTGAGAGTTCAATAGTCGATCAGTGAGTAAGTTTTTATTGCTCTTTTTGCCCTGATCTATCATGTCCAATGCAATTCTATCAATCGCTGGAACTATTCATCAAGGTCACGAGTGATTTAGTGACATTTCCATGGGAAGACAAT
>NC_090872.1:42989492-42991992 GCF_036669935.1 Montipora foliosa
GGATAGGATGCTTGACTGCGAACCAACTTCTGATTTTACACTGGTTGAACACCAACTTCATGTCTCAGTCAGTGCAAAAAGGTGTTAACTAATTTCTTAATTACTGCTCACCGGTGGTTCAGTTGGTTGAGCATGGGGCTGTCATGCAGGAGGTCGTGAGTTCAACTCCGTCCGGAACCAACAGTCAGGGTCTTAAAATAACCGAAGAGACAGTGCTGCCTTTGTAATTACATCTTCTTATGGTTAGACTTTCAAGTCTCCTGGGATAAGGACTGTAAACCCGAGGTCCTGTCTCATAGCCCTTGTTGGAAATTAAATAGTATGGGAAGAGGAATCGGAGGTGAAGTGATTGGAGAGGGAAGAAAACCACAAGCTCCCCTTCTTAGATGTCCTTTTAGATAATAATAGCAATCAGGGCATTAACACCTCGGAATTTCATAAGAAGACCTATACTGATCATCTCACTAACATTTATAGTTTTGTACCTTTCAGTTACAAATCAGGATTAGTGTGCACTCTGGTAGATGGGACGTTTAAGATCAACAATACTTGGGCTGGATTTCACCTTGACATAAATACCTCACCAAAACATTAAGGAGGAATTTCTTCCCTTCCAACGTCATCAAGAATGTTGTTAGAAAATTTCTTGACAATCACTTCACATCCAATTCCTCTCAGGGTGCTACTTGTAAGGACAATCGTTTGTATTTTAAATTGCCGTACATCGGTCCTTTTTCTGTCAGAACGCAACGCAGAATTAAGAAATTAGTTACCACCTTTTGCACTGGTGTTCGACTAGTGTAAAATCAGGAGTTGGTTTGGGGTCAAGGATCCTATGCCTACAGATTTATGATTGCAAGTCATTTATAGGTTTTTGTATGCAGGCTGTAGAGCCTGTTACATGTTAGTGATACTTTGCCACTTGCATCCGTGAACATCTCTCCTCTGACAAACATTCCCACATCTTTAAACAACTGAGGAGGTCGGAAGATTGTTGCTCCCTTTTTTCAGAAGATTGTTTCAAAATTCTCGTCTCTGCCTCCACAAGCTTCCAATTGAAAATCAAGAAAGCCATGTTCTCTTTAAATTTGCAGGTAAAACATCTTAATTTATCCCTTTCATACTAATTAGTCTCCTTTCTTAGCTTATATACATGTAGTTATACTCTTTTTTTTTTGGTTCGTGCTAGTGTCTTTAATTATTCCCGTTAATATTTGACTGTTATACTACTTATTTGATATTTTCATTTTACCGGTATTTCTCACTGTACAACTGACGATGGATGATGTCTCATCCGAAACATGTATTGTCTTCACTAAAAATGAACTTCAAAAACATTGTATTATTACTACTGTACTGTATTACTCCTTAATTTTGGCACAAAATTTAGGATATTACTCCTTAATTTTGGCACAAAATTTAGCGTTAATTTATAATATTTCACGTGTGAAATTACAATGTTGTTGTGGCAGCTTTTGTACAGTGCCAAAATGGCGTCCAAGTTTGACAATTGAGGAGTAACTTGTATACCATGATATTAATAGCTATACTCGTGAAATCAGGGAAAAACTGTGCAATTAAAGCCAATTATTCTAATTTCCTCAATAAGGCATGGTGATTAACTGTATCAAAAGCCCTCCCTAAAGCCAGGAGTATTGCACCATTAACAGATTTCTGTTGATGTTAACACACCAGTCATTGGTAAGATAAAGCAAAGCTGCAACTGTCAGATGTAACAATCTAAAATCAGACTGTTGTGGACTAACAAGACCTTGGTGATCTAACTGAGTTTGCAGCTGTTGGTAAATACACCTTTCAAAATGTATGCCAGTGGGTATGTCAGAAATAGGTTGGTAATACCTACCTATCTCCATTTTTGAACATAGGAGAAGCATCAGCACCTCTAAGGTCATGTGGAAAGATTGAAACTATTAGTGAGGGGCTGGAAGTTATTGGGAGTAGTAGGTTTTTGTAATTTGGCTGATGTTTTATCTACTCCAGTGGCCTTAGCTCAGTCAACAAAGTTCAGTCACTTTAGTACTTTGGGAGGCTCAATTTCCTGAACTAGGAAATCTGTATTTGATTTGGTTAAATGACTTCAAAGGTAACACTGGTAGAAGGTTCCAGAATTTTGGAAGTCAGCTTTTCGTTAATTTCTGTCAAATGTATGTTCAGGCAATCAACAATACCTTTTTGGATCAGTTGGGCACAATGCCTTCTCAGATAAACTGGCTGGCTGGCTGGTTGGTTCGATTGATCAGGTAGATACATGTAGATAGGGTAATGTGGCTATCAAAATTGCTGTATTACAAACAAAACTGATAGCTGCGTTTCTTGTTATAAGGAAACAACACAGCACAACACTTTTATTTTACACTATTCCTTAATTACAATTCAGAAAAATGTATTACAACCTTACTATAAAAATACATAATATTACAAGATGACAATTGTAAAAGTTAGTGTATGTTATCTAGCTAGCCTCCATACAAGAGATCTC
>NC_090872.1:43001992-43021992 GCF_036669935.1 Montipora foliosa
ACGTCTTAAGTGCATAAAGATCCAGGTATTTGGAAATGCACGGAAATGCATGTTTAATTGTATCACTGAAATGACTACGTAATTCCACCTTTACTCGACAAAAAAGTATAGCTTACCTGTTGCGAGAGCTCCATTGGTGTTACCGGGCAAAAAACCAAGTAAAAACCTTAAGCAATTAACACGGGAAAAAGGAGATTTGCACATGCGACACGTTAAAATGTTTGGTATGCTATGGTGCAGACATCACCAAAACATGAAATATTTTCTTTCAGCATTTAATTCAAGGTTAAGAAATCACATTACAAATAATATTATACCACGTTTTACTAGTAGGCTCTTAAGAGCCGATGGGATGAACATTCCTTTGTCGCGTAACTTTCCGCAAGTTTAGCTTCCCTTATGTATGTAAATATAAAAACAGAGGGAACGTATGATCAGGTCGGTTTTCCATATTTGGGAATTACTATGCAACCCAGTCTCCGTGCTCAACCAGGAGGTAACGCTACGAAAGTCCTTAGCAATGTTATGTTAATGTTAACATATTTAACAAAGAGTCGTTTATTTGTGGAATTTGCTTGGCTGCCGTCTCTCGAACCATATAGCTTGTTTCATCGTTTAATCTCCAGCAAGAAAGTAAGGATGAATCACCTTGTGATAAGTTCGGCGCCCATTCGGGCTACTCGTTCAGAAACTTGGTTTCCCGCGCTCGCAAGTAAGGCGCCCCAGGTGACCGGGCGACCGTTAGGCAGCAGCCTTGCGTTATATCGGCTACAACCACAAGCCATATAATAAATGGTCTTAATGACCCCCCAACTTGAAAAAAGTGCCTAGAACGCTGCACGTACCACAGGCAATCCAGTGTACCCTCACGGAGGGTCTAATTTAATTAAAAAATTGGGATCACCAAGTTCGCTTTTGAGATATGAGCAGCTAAAGCCAAAATATGGGGTGTTTTTGCCAGGCTTTCCCGTTGCCACAGTAACTTGTTACGTCAAAAAAATGATTGCACCTTGTTCAGCAATAATTGATGTTTCATATGGTACCACAACATTGCTGTGGTACAATTGTTGCATTGTCAGTCTGACAACTCGAGGATATTCGAGTTGTCAGCAAGCCATTCAAGACTTTACAACAGGAGTTTCCCTCTCCTAAGTCCCAACCTCCGATCGATCTTCAACCAAACGTGGTTTACAAATATTTTGTGTCGACTGCCCATGGAGTTATATAGGCGAGACTGGCAGATCCTTTGAAACTAGAAAAAAAGAACATATGAGGAATGTGAAGTCTTATGCAAGAGGCTCCAACATTGCTAAACACGCTTGGTCTTCAAATCACTCTATTGACTTTGAAAATTCCCAAGTGATTGACAAGGGTTCTTCTCGTACCCGCAAGACACTAGAATCATGGCACACTGCTTCGATAGATCATGCAAATAACAATTCAAGGCCGCTCCCTAATCAATACTCTATTCTTTTAAAAAAGAACAATCAGTTTTTTTGACACTTTCTTATATACATTTTTTTCCATTTGAGTATATTCTTTTTATAGTCTCACCTATTTTTATATATATTGTAGTTGTCATTTTCTCCATTTATGTCCATTGACGGCTGTTGCCTGATAGCTGAAAGCTCGAAAGTTTTTACTATATATAGCCAGTGAATGTTTTTACAATATTTAATATGTTTTACCCTGGCTACGGTTCCTCGATTTTTAAACTTTCTATCTACTTTAACATACAGTGTAGCATCTCTTAACCCATTCACACTTCAAACGCCCTACATGTAGGATGCCCCCCTTCCCCACCCATTGACAAGTGAAATCCTCTGGCCTTAGACAGAGTACAATCTATTCAATGTCATTCTCAGGGCTCAATGGGTTAAGGTTATAGCCTTTCCAAAAACAGTTTTGCTGAATACAAGTGGTCTCCTTACATAGACCCACATCGCAATATAATAGAAACATCTGGAAGACAATACTCCATCACATCTTGCCTCACTACAAACCAGTTTGTGTTTAACCAAAACACAGACCATATAACAAGACAGTATCACAATAAACATGATTTAAGCAATGAGATTGGTTGAAGTCAAGGTTACTATTAGCCTTGTTACAGTCGCCCTCAAAATTCTTGAGACAGGTCACAGTTACACAGATTTGACACCTTCACTGGTCTCCCTTTCCTTCCTTTATGTTCTTGTGAAATTTGCTTAGCAAGGCATGTCAGCCATCACAGGAAGGGCTTAGGTCACTTAGGAAACAACTTTTGAATAGCATCTTATTACTTATTTTTGGGTTAACAATGGTTGTACCATTATTTTGATAGGGTAACTGATACCAGTGTTTCATGTGTCACTGGCCATCCTCAGGACAGAAAACGGAGAATGGCGAATGGGAGTACAGGTGTCATAATATCATTCGATGGCTTTATTCCTGTTGGTCCCATGGGACGTTTCTCTTACACTCCTGATCCAACAGTCACTGCTATTGAACCTGAGAGAATCTTTTTTGGGTAAGCATGCTTATCATGTGTTGTCTAAAGTACATACTTTCCAACTGTAAAGGACACCATTAGAATTTAAAAAATTATCTTCATGCATCTCTCAGATAGTACAGCGTGCTTCACACTTAGGCCGCAAGTAAACAGAAAAAAATTGCTCCATAACTTACACTAATTAAGACCTCGAACTTTGTTAGTTAGAGGTACACTGTAATGTATGTATCATAACAGCAATGTGATGGTTGGTAAATTCAATTAAGGATATATGTGCCTTGACATGATTGATCAAGCCTTCAGCGGACCTCGTTAAAAGAGTGTCTACTGACAAAATTCTTGGGGTGCATATTAGTGGGTGGAATACGCATATTAATGATATATTTAAGATGGCTAACAAGCGACTTTATGCTATCAGACTCCTGAAAAAGATCAGGAGTAGAAATCAATGACTTCAGATCTACTGTTCGTTTATATAATGTAAGATCAGTCTTGGCCAGTGTGGTCTGACTTACCAGACTATCTAGCCTCTTTCTATAGAATATATACCAAGGAATGCCTTCACAATTATTCTCCCTAATCTTAGTTCTCTTGATGCTTTGAGCTGGTGTTGATTGTCTGTCTCTTCGCAAGGAGCAGGGCTGCATTAAATTTGTCAGTAGGGCACTACAAATGATAGAACTGAAGCACATACTTAACGAGGAAGAGGTGTGTCATGGTTACCACTTACCTGAAGTCGGAACCAAACATTTTGCGAATTTTGCGACTATGTTGTATAGCAGGTTTATCTACCTTGACCAACAACTGTAATTCAGTCTGTACTGCAATAGTTGGAATTGTAAATGGAAATGTAAGTGCTTTGTTTATAATGGTAGTGCACTTAGCTATCATGCTAGTTCACAGCCACCCCACTACATCCACATCTACATCTACATGTCCCAGTATTCGGCAAAGTCCTTTTGACTTATGGCTGTTTTTGCTTTGGTGGCCTCATACAACACAAGCCTTTTTAGAGACCTTACGCCAACCGGGACTCTTCAGCTGGAAAGAACACACTCACAGAGGACAGCCACAACACCAGGAACTTCATCCCCTACTCTTCTCAAATAGTGTGTGGGTTCTTTAACGTCCTACAGAGGGCCTATGGTTTATAGTCCTTATCAAGGAGGACTTGAAAGTCCAACCATTTGGGGATGTAATTATCAAGGCAGCACTTTCTCCTCAGTTATTTTAAGACCCTGAGTGTTGGTCTGGCTGGAGTTGAACTCGCGACGTCCCGCATGGCAGCTCCATAGTCAACCAACTGAGCGACCGGTGTGTGGCTGCCGGTAAGAATCGACAATCGTCAGTCAACGACCATTTTGGTGGATCGCTCATATTTTGCCCAAAGATACCCTTTAGTGAACTATTTTCAAAAATCATCGATTCTTATTTTTTTAGAAATTTGCGAGAATTTGAAAACGCAGTTAGTGTGTGGTTTCTTTTTGACAAATTGTCCAAGATTTTCTGTGAGAACCAAGCAACGGTGAAGTCTTAAAATTAATTCAGTTGACACCAAACTTAACACGACATAAGAAAAACCATTCTTATCCATTTCTACTTCGATAATTTCTTTTGGACATCTTAAAATTGTGATTTTCTAAGCTCTTTAAAGAACATCCTCAATGGCTGCATAACAAAGAGGCGGAAAATGGGTGATGTTTAAGACGATAAAAATGTACCTGGTACCTCATTCTTAAACTTTTTTACTTCATTTTCTTGAAATATTGCTATTATTCATTTTCTGTTTACAGTTTGATGCTCGAACTGGGAACGTTTCGCTCTGAAAATATCAGAAATGTTTGTAACATGAGTGAGCAAAATGATGCAAAGTTTGTAAAAAAACAATAAGATAATTAAATTGTATCAGGACGATAAAATTCTAAAATAATTGTTATCTTGGGAATTTTCGGCTTGTAGCTCACAATATATCCTGTAACATTTACATCATGCATTCGGAATTGCCTGGAAGCTAAAAGAAGGTAACATTTGGGCCAAAGCTGCATTTTTTTTTTACACTGACATAAATCGAAAAGATAACCAGCTACAAGTACGTTTTGACTTCAGTGATAGAAGAATGAAGTAAAATAATTGCTTGTTTGGTTTGTTGGGTTCCCATTAGAACGAATTGTTTCTAATTAAACTCGTTCAAAGCAGCATGCCGATGTCGGATCTCAACAAACACAGACCACACCATAATAGGTGCTTAAAATAGTCCGCAATAAAGAAATCAAACCTAGGACTGTAACACGTGGTCAATAACGTCTCGAGGAAATTGGGTGTTTTTCTATTCCCATGGCTGCTGCTGCACGCCTTTACAAGACAATGATTTTACCTATTTTTGATTAGTGTGATGTGGCCTGGCATGGCTGTGGTAAAGTTAACTCTGATGTACTCGAGAGCTTACAGCATAGAGCTGGGAAGTTAATTTTTCCAAATTCTGGTCTTGATACTAAACAGCTGAATGCTACTTAGGGTCTTGCACCCTTGATTAATAGACAAAAGCTTCATATTGTCTTGTTAACTGGAAAATGCCTTGATGGTTCAGTACTGCCTTATCTGAATAATTATTTTAACTTAAATACTTCTGTACACACATTTACGACTAGACACTGTAATGACACTCATTTTCCAAAAGTCAACCTTGAGGTCGCCAAGAGATCTTTTTATTTTACAGGTGCGATGGAATTTATCTGTCTTCCTCGCCATATTAAATCAAAGGAATCCTTTATTGAATTCTCAAGGGACATGAAAGACGTTTTCCTCAATTAGATGATTTTGTGTAGATGTACATCTCAATTTGATTGAGATTGACATCTCAATTTTGATTGATATTGATATTGAATTTTGATTGATATGTCATCAGCAAAAGCTGCTGATGCAGATGTGAGTGCGTCAGATAGGTCATTGACATCGATGAGGAAAAGGAGCACACTGAGAATTGACCCTTGAGATACACCAGATGTAATATGAAGCGGATGAGGTGTTGCCCCAAGAACAGTGACACCCTGTAGACGGCCTGATAGATAGTTACCAATAATACCAATAATAATAATAATAATAATTGGACGGATACACCAGGTAAACGTTGTACTGGTACAATTGGTTATAGGGGCCCTTGGAACAGTCTCAAGAGACTTTGTGAAGTGGCAGGAGTACCAACAACACTAGAATATTTAGTTGGAACACTTAGTAAATGGTCCAGAATCATCGTGTGACAAGATCGTTGCTTATACCACATCTCCCTCCCCCCAATTCAATGTTGTAAGACGATTTTTTGGCGACTGCTAGTAGTTGTGAAAATCAACATTCCAGTTGGGGGCAAATGGGGATGGGTGTTCCAACAAATGTGACGAGTATTGTAGGTATACCGGATTTAACTGGCAGTGCCCAGATGACGGCCTTGTTGGGAACATCACACACCCTCAGAAAGGTGCTGCGTCTCTGAGCTGTGGGAAGGAGCAGAGACGTGGCATAGAACACCCAGCAAGAATTGAACACTGGAGAGAATCTCATAATAATAATAATAATAATAATAATAATAATAATAATAATAATAATAATAATAACGAAGGTGAACACTAATTACTGGTATCCAAGTAGTTTGCATAGTGGCCCTCAAGTAAATGAAACATAGCTATACAAGTGAAAACAACAGATTCAAGAGTCCAAACTGGTGGCAAACAAACCATTTGGCTGTTTCCAAGCACAGCCAAGGAGTTGAGCCAGGGAACACTCAGAACAACTCCAGCTGGTGGTGAGAGCTTGACTTTAACCCAGGACCTCAGGATCTCTCAAGTACAGCACCCTGACCACTTGGCTTTGCTGCCTATTTTTAATGCACAAAGGATGCGGTTCTTGACAACTCAACTCAAAGGAACTCATTGTTTAATATCTAAATTTTCTGGTCATGTCCAAATAAAAGAGTTTCATCCCTGAGGCCCTTCATGTTATTCTTACTTTATGCATATTTGATATTTCTTGCATGGCATTGGAACTCTAGCATTGTCTTCTGGTCTCCATTGAGTTTGGCCTGAGTACTGTGCATGTATATGTAGCATGACACTACGCACTTTCTTTCATTTTTGCCTTTGTAGAGGGGGTCTTGAGTTAGAAATCACAGGAACCCATTTGGACTCCATCCAGAAACCCAAGATTACCATCAAATATCCTTCAGGCAGTGGCACTCGTGTGACTGATATTCGCGTAAGTACTGCTGTGTGATTTTAAAAAACGTGTAATTTTCAGTCAAATGCAGTATTTGAACAATGTATATGTTTCTTGTGTCTTTCAGTGTTGCATACTTCTTTAATGCACTGGTGTTTGCAAACCCGAAATGTAGATTGCAGTCGTGTTTTGTGCTAGTGTAATGTATGCTCTCTAACTTAATTGTATTCTTGTATGTACATTGGCAATCTCTCATTGTGTAGCTTAATGTCACTGTTTCACTAATGTGACAATGAAACATCACAAATAAGAATTAGCACAAACGTTTTCCATTAGATCTGATTAGGTGGTGTAAAGTGCTCATGGCCTTTTCAAAGTTTTCTTTTCCTTGCCTCTGTCGTCTTTTTTTTTCCAGTTTACCCTCAATTACAACTGCAGTATCTCTATTTTAAAGTATATGTAGTTAAACATACTCCATACTTCCAAACATTGTATTCATTTTCACTGAAGTTAGAATATTTCATTCAAATTAAAATGTTGTTGAGTCATTTACCTTAAATTTCAGTTCTGGGCTTTCTTTATTTTCAATCTTGTCAATTTAATGTGTAGATTTAGCCCAGCTTAGAGCTATACTGTAGTGTATAAGAAAATAATGCTTCTGCATAAAGTACAAAATTAATCGTCATTAGTGTATACAGTTTACAGTGATCAAACACTTTGAGCTGACAGCAGTAAACGAACACGCCTTGCAAACAATAACCAACAATTGTAATCAACAACTAAAACTGAAATTACATGCACAGTAGTATATGAGGGATGAAACGGTCTGAATTTTTGATCACAGGTTGAGCTGGTGGAGCTAACTTTGGAAAACCATTGGAAACCGTAGGGGTATTAGGGGAAACAAGGCTTCACCCAGACAGGGTGGAGCTAACCTCGGGAAATTTTTGGCATTCGCTTATAGGTTATCAGAAGCTTTGGGCCTCTAGCAGACACGCTAAAGTCCTAGGTAAACTCTTAGTAACAAGTGCACTAGATAACATGTTATTGGTTTTAGGGATGCGAGTGCAGACCCCCTCTAACAAAGTCATGCCAATGTCTGAAAATCAAAAGGGAAGATACATGTAATGAAATAATTCTAGTGATAGGGTAGGGTCCAAGGTTGAGGCAGACACAACCACACAAGATGCCAAATTCAAAACATTTTATTAGAGATGTCCTGCGTAACATACGGAAGCGTGTGATGATTCTAGCAACCATCAGCCCCCCTCAAATGTCTAATGGGTGTGTCATGACTCCACCCTTCCAGACCTTGGCTTTGGGAAAAAAGTAAGAGAAGCCATGCTGTACCGGGTTGTATGGGTAGACGGAGTTGTTCCCCATTCTAAAGCCTTCATTGATACCACTACTCGTGCGTTTAGACAGCAGGACGTCCAGGTACTTGTCTTTGTTGACAGCATTCAAATTGTTGTTGATTCCCTTGCTACCGAACTTGTCCTTGACACCAAAGCAATAGTAAAGAGACAGTGGGTTCGCTTATCATAAGTTCGATTTTTTGCAGGGTTAGTATGAGGAAACCTGGTTTACTTATCCATTTCAAATGTGACTGGAACTGGTGACTTTGGCCCAAGCACCAAGAAACACACCAAGCACCAAGTGCTTACTTGTTTTCTCAACAAGTGTCTACAACATAAAGGGCTTGAGACATATCATCTCCGTCTCGTTCTTAACAAGGAGTTCGTTTTTTCCTCTGCTTACAGGTCAGATTAAGTAACTGGGGTTTCTTTGAGCTTGTTCCTCTTTTGTTGGTGGTAACCGGTTTCTCATTCTTTGATATTACTTTTGTTTTTTTGGTAGTATTGTTTCACCTATGCATTCCGTTTCTATCTGTGTCGCTTTTAATACTGTTCGGCATGTGCCTGACACTGGGCTTTCTGTCAGTGGTATTAATGTCTCCTCTTCTCTTTGATCTTGTCCTTCTGCAGACAGGCAGTGGCTGTGACATGATCGATTTTCCTACCTTCAAGCCCAACTGGTTCAATCGTTTGGCTAGGATGTTGCATTGGCTTGGTGTTTGCAACAGTCACGGTATCGGTTGTTGTCTTCTCTTTGATCTTGTCCATCCGTTGGCAGGTGAGGGTTGTCCCTCCTGTCATTTCATCCACTGGCTTTGGTGGGTTTGCCTTTGTGTCTCCAAAGAGCAGTTCCTTTCATAGGGTGTCTTCAACCCCGACTGGTTCAGGCATTTGGTTAGGCTGTCACGTTGGGTCTGTGTTTCCACGGTGTCAGTTGGAGACACAGGCAGTGGCTTTGACATGGTCCATTCTCCTACCTTCAACCCCAACTGGTTCAATCATTTAGTTAGGCTGTTGCATTGGTTCGGTGTTTGCAACAGTCACTTCATGGGCTGTCTCCACGGTATCGGTTGTTGTCATGAATGGTGGTTGTGTCATGTTCATTTCCCTGGCACTCTTTTGGTCCCTCACAATGCTTGTCTCGCCATCTCTTCTTTTGCTCCTTGACCTTGTCTGGGTTTTTGGTTCCCCATTGTTTGAGATGCTCGCGCCTGTTTCGTCTGGTAGTCCTTGCTGGTCATTTCAACTTTTCAATCTCTTCAATCAGTGCTGCAAGTGCAGCTTCCAAGTCTTGTTTGTACACTCTTTGGTTGAGCACTAAGTCATCAAAAACAACCGAGCTCAATCAGACAACGTATCTTCTTGGAAGCTCCTTGTTTTTGATCATTTTGGTAACATTCTTGCACTTTTAAAACCTGGTCCTATTTCCATGTGGTCTAGAAGAAAGAAAAAAAAGGAAAAAGGACCTGTGATACCTATAAGAAAAGAGTATAAATTTTAGTACAGTAGAGCTCATAACTCATTTCTATATTTGTGATCCTCCATGCAAAAAAAGGGGGCTTATCCAAATTTCACGCTATGGCTATGGCTATTTTCATGGTCCTGGCCATGAAAATGTTGAAAATTGTTGGAATGTGACTGAAATTTACCTTTCACGCCATGAAAAAAGTCATGGCCACCATGAAATACATGTATTTCACGCTGTGAAACAAAGTGAACTTCTTGCACAAATATCAGTCTGTTACCCTGAACATTATTCCATCATTATGTCACACCAACTTCAAAGGCTTACTGAAAGCCTGGAAATTGGCTATCTCAATAAGCAAATCACCAACTCAGTGTTGGGTCCATTTGCTCTTTTCTTCTGTTTTACGGTATGTTGTGATTTCGGGAAAACAAAAGAAAACAAAACAACAGAAAAAAAATTCGTAGATACTAAAACATGGAACATTACCCGATACCCTTCCAAATCAATGCAAAAATGAAAGATTAGATTATGGTGAAGTAATTTGCCACATAATGAGTTGTGTAGCCTTTTAATATCTTCGGTGTAGCAATATTTTAAAAAATTTGCTCGGCATGGCAAGAGAAATGCACTAAAAGCGGTAAGTCACTGATAAACATAAATACTCTAACAATGTCAGTAAACAATTCCATAATACATGCCAACCCAAAAATGTCAGTATTTCGCTCCAGTGTAAAATGAGGAAGTCAACTTCAAAATCACGGAATTTGCAATTATCTGCAAATGGTTAGACTCTCTAGTCTTCTCTGATAAGGACGATAAACACTTGTCGCCAACAGTAGGGCATGTAGTTCCCGGTGTTGTGGTCTGTCTTCTGTTGTGTATCATGGTTGGGAGGGTAGAAAAGGGGCCACAGTAATTGGTGCAAGCTGTTGTGGCGCTCTGTCAGCTTGACTGGCAAAGTTAATGAATTAAATGTCACAAATGGAAGGAGTGTGGCAAAATGTGTGTTGCAAGCAAAGGTCTTGATTGGCATGTGACGTAGATTCACCAGGCCATGTGATGTGAAACCTGTCACAAAGTGTTGTACAGGACCCGCAGCTTTAAGTGGAAAGTACGGTTTAGAAAAAGTTTCTCTAAATTACAAAAAAAAATTCCCCAGGAATTCGAAAATAATTGCCGTTTTGTCCAGTTCCCTGTTAAAATGTGACAAGAGCACTTTGAAGTTGTCTCTTTCGCACGACTGGACATCCATTATCGAAAAATATTATTTTTGTGTGGACAGTCGCCACAGTAATGATGAATTCAGTTCCAAAATAATCACCTGTAGCTGGCCACAAAACCACGTGACAAACAAAACAAAGTTTTGTTATATCTCGATTGCTTTTGGAGATTTTGCGGAAGTCTTATCTGGCCAAAAAGAACCTAGACTGTCCCACACATTGCTTACAACTGCATCTATTGCAGAAAAATGTACTACAATCCAATATAAATTTATACAGGGTCGAGAGTTTTGTTATGATATGTCTGACAAAATAGACAATGATGACAAGAAAACTCTCCAATCATGTCTGCTGTAGACTTGAATGGCAATGTGGTGTGTGATTGTTGAATCTCAACACAGAATAGCAAACATTTTCAGGCCTTTATTTTTTTAGCGAGTTTACAAAGCAAGGCATGCATTAAGAAGGAAATCATTACCTGAACGCTAACCGCTGTAAATAAGTGTTTTGTCTCTTGCTCTTTTTCTCTCAGCTTTACGGTGTTCTTCATTGAAATTTTCTCTTCTTCTCGTTCCTTGGCTTCTCTCAAGGCTTTCTTTGTTTAAATTTCTCAAATTCCACCCCCTCCTCTCTTGTGCTCTTTCCTGCTCTTTATCCTGTTGCTTGTTACTAATATGATTTCCTGCCAGAAAAACGCAGGTTGCCAAGGAAAATTGCCTGAACACTGCCGCCCCCAGAGGGGTTCCTGCCTTTCCACGTCCCCCCCCCCCCCACCAGTATGTATGGGAGTGCATATGCTGACGTCATAACCAAAATTTCTTGCATGGATAGATTTCCGAAAAGATCTTACCCATGGTGCTCCGCTGGTGCACTTGCGTGCCTGAGCTCCGCTATTATGATTTTCTTATTTCATAAGGACACTGTAAAATGTTTATTTTTTTGGAATTTAAAAGTTTTATTGTCAAAAATAATTATATGTACATAAAAGTACAACAGATATAAATATAATACGAAATAAATATTCTTAATATGCTAAACAATAAACTTTTACAAAAAGAATAACTTACAATTACAGTTTACATAATTTACATTACTATAGTCAGTATCAGTAGGTAGGTATCATTATTTACCCTCGGGTTTTTTTTAGAGTAGCTAGTAGCTAATATCTCCAAGCATTGAACAAAACTACCAACTGGCCTGGAGGCAAACCTGTTGGCTATTTAGCAGTGCAGCCAGGGAATTGAACCAGGGACTACCTGGAACAAATTTAACAAGTGGTCAGAACGTGTCTTGAACCTGGGATCTCCGGATCTCACAGCAAGCACCCTAACCACTGGGCTGCACTGCCTCCTTAAAAAAGGGATATGTCTTGGCTATAAATGCTGTTCTATAATTTATTTGCTAGCATGTGGCACAAGCTTCCTGCACTTCTCATTGTGTTTTTTAAGTTTGTCCCGCTTTGCCACTATTTCTTTTTTTTTTTTTGATCTGATAAACTGCCCTGGTCTTGACTTTGAAAACTTGTAACGACGGAATTACACCATATAATTTGCATTTATAGATATAGAACCTCGCCGATAATTCCAGTTGATTCAAGATCTTGAAATCCTTCCCCCTGTTATGAACACCAGACAAAACATCCAATATTTTTAAGGGATCAATTCCAATTTTACATTCAGCAAGCCAAGTGCAGAAAGCTGTCTAGAACAACTTTGTCACATCACAATAGAAAAATAAATTTATTACATTTTAAAACAATTCTACAGTGGATTCGGAGGTTTTCTGCTAAACTTTTTTTCCTGAATACCGTGGCCAAGAAAGTCAGCTCCTGCACTTGTTCAATTTGGGTTGCCAGTACTTAACTTACCTAAGTTTCTTGTTTAAACCTAATTGTGTGTTGTATCCATAAAATGATTGTTGGCTTTTTCAGGTATGCAAGGTAATCCACAGCTCACTAATGATATGTAGAGCACCGCCAATCCCAGTCATTACAGGAAATGTGTCTCAGGTGGTGGCTTCATTTATCTTGGATGGAGTGAAATTTGAGTCAAACAACACCAAGCTAACATTGATTCCTAATCCAGACTTTAAAAAGTTTCCTGATCATTATGTGCTGCAGGGAGCCAGCCTTATTCTCCAGGTGATTTTTTTAGGCCAACAATATTGTTGTTTATAATCCATCAACTATTTCCGCCCACATGCGATTGGTCGCATGACCAAATAGGTCTCAACTAAAACTGGTGAATATCAGATGATATTATTCCCAAATTTCCCAAAAGTTTTTCAGTTAAAATAAATTTCATGGTGGAGGAATGGTTCGCTTGATAGAAGAAATAAACCTGCTAGGCCGGTTCCTGAAAAGAGTAATAACTCTGAAAACACCAAAACAAACTACTTCAAACGCTGTAAACGTTTTTGATGGTAAGCTGTTCCTAAATGTTTCATCTAATTTGTAATCTTCAGTCTTGATATTTGATGGATAATGAACACAATAGCCTCCATCTGTTGCGAAAATATGCTCAGAAATTTGTCCTTGTATGTTATCTGTTCCCAGAAGTTCACAGTTTTCCTTAAGATTGCTTGCTTCTCAGAACAGATAAGGTGCAAGGACGAATATCTGAGCATATATTCGCAACAAATTGGAAACTATTGTTTACTTCATTTTTTGACTGGGGACATTTTTTTTTGAGAGGGGGGGTCGCGATTTGGCTGCACATGCATATTATTTCTTTGTCTCGTACAGTATAGAAAGCAGCCCCAGTAGGATTTGAACTTGGTATCTCCCCATTCAGAGGCAATCGGGATGACCACTAAACCACGGACAACTATGTGGCAGAGTAACTGGGGAAATATTTATTAAAGAATTGTGTGCGTGACAGGAAACAAGTTTTTATGTTTGTGTTGCACGTAATGGAATATCAGGTCATCATATTACTCGGTAACACACATTACCGGGCTAATTACATAATTTTGTAGTTCTCCTGGTATTGTTAAGAAAAAATATTAAATATTTTCAGATACCGTCGTAGAAACTTGTAAACTTGTAAAGCATCTGGTTACTGGTTCTGAATGCCATTAATTGGCCTTAGCTGTTGCAGTTTCCCTGTCCATGCATTTACTTTTATGGAAGTGTCTATATCAAATATGGTAACCAGTTACATATGCAGTTGAAAGGTGCGGCCAGACATTCCAACCTGTTCTTTAAATATAGTATTTGACGATAATCTTTTGTTGTTCACATAACGAGAAAGAATCGGGAATTACACAGTGTGCTGTTATTGGCTTTTAAGACCATATAATAGACTATTCATGTTCTGAGTGCAGGAAATAATGTTAATTATGCTCGCCAAAACTTTGTTTTGATTGGAAAGTGTCAACGTTTCTTATTGTTTTCCTGCTAACATCTCCCCATGCACTTTTATATAAAATATTCCAGTCGTAACAGTGGTAATACAAAAATTTCAGCCTGTGTCTTGGCTCAGAACTCGTCAATAAATCCCAAACAGTGCAAAAGTAGAAATTAAGTTGAATGGCAGGAAAATCGGAAAAGAGCAAAAAAACTGGGTGCTCCATGAGTGTAATCTGGGTTGCCTTTGGTATGTGTTTGCCCTCCTCAAATTTTTGTACTCATTAGTGTAGTACTTGGGGGTTCAGGAGCATAAAAATATTATACCCAAAATTAGAATACAAATTATGGAATTTTTTGGGTTCATTTTACAAAGTAAAATAAACAAATGGGAGGGTCAAAGAGGGCACCCTCTTTTTAATAAATCGAAGATTTATTAAAACCGTTTTTGAATACTATACTTGATTAGTATCACCCAACTAGTGGACTAATGCAAATCCTGCGTTTTAATTGGCTACGCTACTAAAGGACCAATAGTAATAGTCCTCGAGTAGTGAAAAGCATGATGCATTCTTTTGTTGTATTGCCAAATAAATATTTCTTCAACTTGCATTTGCTAACTTGTAATATTGCCTTTTCTGTCCGACTAGTTGGGTGATACTAAAACAATTATTAGACCCTTCACCCTCAAGGGCCACTGGTAAATAGCCCATTTGGCTTCGCCTTATGGGCTATTGACCCGGAGCCCTTTCTACGGGTCTAATTGTTAAATACAAGTTTTAAATACTATACTTGATTACAAATTTTGAAAACAAACAAAGAAAACAAATGTTGAATCCAAAAATGAAATCTGTACTTGAATACAAAGAGCGGATAATGGCGGAGCAAGGGGTTTTAATTAGAATACACTGCTAATGTTTTTTTTTTTTTAATGAATACTAGCCTGGTATTCGATTATTGCATCCGAACAAACAAACAAACAAATAATAAATCCAATACTGGCATCCAATGCTGGTACAAGCGAAGACAAGCAAAAAAACTATAAGTTTCCTAAAATATAAAGTGCGTTTAAAATAAAATATCAATATATATATATACAGAGATGTATCCAGGTTTTCAAATTTGGTGGTCCTCTGGACCCCTTTTTGAAAAATTTGGGGGTCCATTGCAAAAGTTTGGGGGTCAAGCTAATTAATATTCAAGAATTAATATGCGATCTATTGCCTCTTAATTGCTGTTGCAGTACCCTTTCAGATTTCTAATTGCACAAAAATAAAATCTTATCCCTCCCAACGAATATGTACTTAAAATGATCAATTTCTTTGAAACTGTTGTGCCTGTTGATTCATCGATCAAAATGTATGTACTGTCAAAGCTCCATCGATCACATTGAAATCCGTATGCTGTAGGAACTTTTGGCTCCAGTTGATAAATGATCTAGATCTCCACAGAAAAAAAAAAACAGAACTGAATCTCAATTTTCCGTAAAAGAGCATCATTTATTTTAACTACACTTGAGGCGTAATTTAGGAATAAAAGAGTAAACAAATGTTAGCAATCGATGCACAGTTCATCGTCGGCCCGTGCGGCCGTGGCTTCACCATGGCCAATGTTAATAATCAAGCGATTGAATACATTCAAGTTTCATGTTCAACACGTTAATTATAACACTAACTCCGAAAAAAAGTTACATAATTTGCAAAACAGACAAGTTACGTGCAAAACAAGAACCGAGACGACGATGACACGTGCGCGCCCGGAATTAATTTTTTTATCAACAGGGTCGCACAAAACAAAAATTTAACATACTTTGCCTTTGGATTCTCTGTTATTTCGCTCACGATAAGCGAACTAATGCTTGAAATTTACTTGGAAAGCATGCAACAAACTGAACTTCGACCAAAATGTTTTATTATCACTGGCGGCAGATCGAAAGTGTCGCCGATTGTCTCACGTAAAAAACAGCTCAGATCATGTCACGCAACACGTGCGAATTCAAAACTCGACTTCTGAAGCTGGACATAATGGTTGACAAAATGAAATTATTGGACTGCAAAAATCCGAAAATAGTAGCTTTCCTTGAAATTTAAGGAACTCAATCATTTCTCCGTTGTGAGAAATGGGAATGTTCAATTTCCTTGTGAAATACGCCGTTCGCATGTTTTTCCTGGCGCTGGTAATTTGCATAAACATTCGATTTTTTTTCTGCGTCCAATTGGACCCGTTGTTCCATATTCTATGCGTCCAAAAGGAAAACGAGTGCGTCCCAGGACGCAATGACGCACTCTGGATACATCTCTGTATATATATATATATATATATATATATATATATATATATATATATATATCATTTCATTTCATTTGTTGCACGTCTGCTGATAGAGTGCTCAATAGTAAAGCAAGAGCGTTAATATAATCCAGGTGATGTGATCAACAAAAGGAATGACTTGGCATTTTATTACTATTATTACCACACAAGAAGTGCGCCACTCCTCAGATAAAATAGCCAAATGAAAAGTTCGTTACAACGGTCGCTGATGATAGACGCACTTACGCTTGCGCAATTTGGATTTTAACAGCTGTTAGTGTGCGGCAATTGTGGGCTTAAAGTTCTTTAGGAGAAAATTGATAGCGTGCCTACAGGAAGTTACCAGCTCATTATGCTTGTTCAAGATCACTAGTTCAGGTCTACAAATGATAAAATATTTCTCCCACAGGCACAAATTACATCGGTTCGAGACATGGTTATAAGGAGAGGTTTGTTTCAAAATTTTCCAGGTGATCTTGAATTTCAACCTTGCTTCCTTCAAACACCAAAACATGCTTACTGAGCTCTGTATTGAGTCTCTTGTCGGGGTTGTTGAAGAAGATTGTGATTGGCAAATCTTGTTTTAAAAGAGTTCTCACTGAGTCCAACATAAGTTTGGGCTGGCCTGTTATCTTCAGTTGTCACTGTAGCTTGGTAAACCACAGATTTCAGCTTCAATTGATAATGTAAAATATGTTTTTGTATATCTTGAAAAGAATTACCGACATGCTAATGGTTTTTGTCATGAAGAAACAACTCCATACAAAATGGATACTTTTACATTAGATGGTGGAGCCAGTCTTGCAAATTGCAGATTGGATATGGTAATGGTGTATTTTTTTTCTAGAATTGGAGTACAATAACGATAGTAAAGTACGAATATTCAATGATCTGATGTCTTTTGCGATGAGGAAAAAGGATTATAATTCTGGAACACAATTAAATTTCAGTAATTTTGATAGTTTATATCCACTTATATTTTTGATCTGTCTTTTCAAACAGAGAAAGTAACACGAGATCCAAAACAGCTGACCTTTAGGTTTCGTTTGCCAGCCAATGCAAATCAAAATTTCAGTGTTCATGCTGTTGTTTTGTGTGAAAAAATCATTGTATGGCAAGCCAATTGTAGCAATAGTCAATCAATGGATATTTCAATTCAAAGAGTCTATTTTAGTTCAAATCAACGAGAAATTTATGTTCAATATATATATATATTTTTTGGTTCAACTTTCGATTTTGCATTCAACACTCTTATTTCATTCAACGCGATTTATTTTCGTTCAACCATTTAATGCACAGTGGTTGACCACTACTGCCTAGTCCCTCTTGATCTCACGAGGTCACAGGAGGCTGGAACCTTAACGGCTGTGCAATAAATCGTTGAACGAAGGTAAATCGCGCTGAACGAAATAAAAAGTGTTGAACGCAAAATTTGCTCTTGAAATTTAAAAAGAAAAAGTTGAACTGAAGCAATGGCATGGAAGGATACCAAAATGTGTTGACTGCAAAAAGTGTTGAATGCAAAGTCGGAAGTTGAACCAAAAAAAAGTATATTGAACATAAATTATTTATGCGTTGAATTGGACTAAAATAGACTCTTTGAATTAAAATATCCATTTATTGAATATTGCTACAATTGGCTTCCCATTGACCGAATGCAAAAATGGCCGCCAACAAGTTATTCTTTTGTCTTTGTCTTAATTTGCCTAACTAGCCTTTTTTTAGCCCAAATTCTTTCAATTTTACGCGTGTGGACGACGCTAGTTAGGCTAATTAACACAAAGACAAAAGAATAATTTGTTGGTGGCCATTTTTGTGTTCGGTCAATAGCATTGCTATAGACAAAATAGGAAATGATTAAGTGATTGTATAAATTAAGTTATAAATTGGTTTCTATATTTAATTAAAATGTTATGTAACCAAAAATTATATAACATATAATGTATGACTCAACTTTACGAAATTAGTGTTAAATTGTCGCCAAATCAAAAAAAGAATCTTAGCAAAGCTTATCATAGAAGAGAAACTATTGTTTTAATTAAGACTTACAAATAGTGCATTATCAGGCAGTAATAAGTTGTTAGTCCCAGCAAATGTTGTGTTAAACGATTAAACAAAAGAAAACATTTGAAAAAAAGGAATGGTTATCAAATTATCTAAAACTAACATTCAAAAGCAAATTGGTGGTAGTCTTTTATCTTCAATTTTGTCATTAGGAACAACATTTTTGCCGACTATTGGAAAAACTCTTAGTTTATCAGCTCTTTCAGGACTAGGATTGGAATGAGCCAGTCAAGCTTTAAAGTCCATGGAAAAGGAGTCAAGACAGGCGGTTTCATTGTGCCACAAAACAGAATGCATCACTTAATTCCATATAAGGACCTGTTAAATATGAAACAAAAAAAGGACCTGCTTCATGCTCTACAAACGGAAAAAGCCTTTCCTAAACAACCAACAAAGACACAAAGAGGCGGATTTTAGAAACTTTATTAGCAAGTATTGTATGCCATGAGCAGTTGAAGCTGTTAAAAAGCTTTTTGGTTCAGGGGCACCAAGAATTGGACAAAAAACATTCAACAAAAGTAGACGTGCAGCTGCTCCACAAATTGGTTTACCAAAAATGCCTCCTCCATTTTATAGCTATCCTCAGTATGTAACAGGTCAAGGTGTAAAAAAAAAACGCCAAAAAAAGGCAAAGGGTTGCTGTTAGGTCCAAAAAGCCCGTTCACAAATATTCCAATTTTAGGAGGAATACTCTAAAACCAAAATTCTAGAAAAATATCCCATTAAGCAATCATGATTTGATAAAATGGTGTAAATATTTGAATATACCAATAAAAGATGTGCTGTCAAGAGATGAAACTGTACCTCATAAACACAAACAAACATTGTTCACATACAATCTCGAACCAGCATATATGTCAGGAAGCCATTGGGTTGCTACTTATGTGAAAAATGGTATCATTAATTACTTCGATTCGTTTGGTATACCACCATTTAAGGAATTAGTCAACCATGCAAGAAAAGAAAACCAAACATTATTACACCAAAACAATCAAATACAAAATCTCATGACAACAACATGTGGTTATTTTTGTTTGTATTTTTTAAATGAAATGAATAAGGGCAATTCATATTACGATCTGTTAAAAGTATTTAATAACCATGATACAATGTATAATGAGAAATTTATTGAACAGTATTTTTAAAATATCTAAATTATATATATATAACTAAATGAATCATATTGTGTAAAACAGAGACAACAGACTGAATGCATTGAACCTTCAGGTTATAAAAAAGGTAAAAATGGTAGACTTCTGTTTTATTGTACTTGTGGTGAATGCGGCATTAATTTTTTAAAAACCAGGGAAACTAAATAGCCTGTCAGAGATGACAGGCAAGGAATTATGTCAGATTTGGGTAATGTTGGAGCCGAATTGCTTTTCACAAAAGGCATCCCTTATCTTGGTAAAAAAGCAGCTGAAATGGGCAGATATTATGGTTCAGAAGCATCGAGGGACCCAAAATTGCAGAAAAAGGCCATTGACTGTGCTTTGGATAAGCCTAATCCAGCAATTCAAAATGTTGGATCTCACGCTCT
>NC_090872.1:43029492-43034492 GCF_036669935.1 Montipora foliosa
ATAATTTAGATGGTTATACTATCGAATTGCTGAATGATTCTAATGATATTTTTAAAATTGACATCAATAAAAAAAATTATAAACAACTTGTTGAAATTTTAAAAAATGGTATGGATAAAAAGGTTGATGCTGTAGTTAAAATTAGAAAACTAAAAAAACGAACAAAGAAGATAAAAAATCAACAAATAAGGTAATCAAAACATTAGTAATTTAAATAATTTGTCAAAAGATGAATTAATAAATTTATTATTAAGACAGAAAATTATTATTTCAAATCAAGCTGAATTTATAAATAAGCATTTTCCTCAGAGAAATATAATTAAACCAATTCCTGCTCCTAGAACGAAAAATATTATTAAACTGCTTCCTGCTCCTCAAAAAAATTATATTAAGAAAATGGTACAAAAATATGAAGACATTATAAAAAGTCAATCAAAAATCACCCACATATGGTTTTAGAAAACCAAAAAATTTGAACCAAAACTAGAAACAATTTTTGAAAATGAATTATTAAATTTAGATCAAATTATTAAAATTTAAGAAACAAAACAAGCTTTAAAAGGCTATACAAAATTATTTGAAATAAGTATTATAAATAACAAAGATCCTTTAATTCAATTAAATCAAACAACAAAAACAATTGGTAATAATATCGAACAAAATTTAAATGAAATGAAAGTTTTATAATTTATAGAATCTTTAATTATCAAATTTGAAAAACCTAAAGACGAAGATAGTGCATTTGAAAGATTATTTTAAAATGATGATTCTGAAAAAATCACAAGAAAATCTTGTTTAAATATTGAAGCTCAATCACAAGATGACTCTGGAAAAATAACAAAAAAGTCTTATTTTAATGTTGAAGCTCAAACAATAACTAATGACACACAAATTGAATTATCATTAAAATTATCTCAACAACAAATATTAAACAAAATTTCAAAATGGATTTCTGAAGGTTCTAATTGGACTATTAAAAAAATTGAAAAGCATTTTACCGTAATTTCCGGCCGTTTACCCGCACGGCACATTACCCGCATCGGTCAATTTTTGCAATAAAGGGAAAAAGTTTTCAACAGATTACCCGCAGCGAAAACAAAGGAAAATCGTGCTTTAAAAGTCCCTGCCTCACGAAGTTGGATCGACAAGCCATTGAATTGTTTGCGTGGCCGTGGATAGATAGCACGTACTAAAGCCGAACATTGAAAAAAAAAATTTCCATCTAGCTGCCAGTTCCATGCCAGTTCAATTTGACCAGTTAATTATTTGATGCATTTATGTTTAGACTCGTTAGAATGCACTGCAGCAGAACATGATTTGGTCGATCGATGGTTGAAGTCCGCCATTTTTTAGGTTGAGAGAAAGCTGAGACGAGTGTAAAATTTCTTTTTGGGGAGGGGGTCGGAGGTGGGGCAGTCAAATCAAAACAAATCAACTGCAATTTTGAAATAAATAACAATACCTTTAATTAACAAGCAAAGGCCTGCGACTTTTAAGATAACCTTGCAATACTATAAATCTATTTCACCTCGAAACGGTCGATATTTACACGTTTTTTGCTTATTAAGTACTTGAATCATTTACAGAAAAACTCGCTGTTTGTTTAAAAAACTACACACCAGTTTATGAAAATCAAACGTTCAGCTCAGAAAGGTAGGCAATAAAAAGGTAATAAAATGTTCAGTTCATGAGCCCGCAGTTCAGTTTAAAATCCATTGAAGTCTTCATCCTCCGTGTCACCATTAAACAAGTCAATTAATTGTGCATCCAGGACAGGATCCAGAGTGGCTACGCTTTGTTCGTCGTCGCTGATTTCGGATGCATCACTCGTATCATCCTCAGTGGCACCAGGAACACGTGTAATTCCCGCCTTTCTGAAGCCATTCGTGATTGCCGTGACTTTCACTGCTCTCCACGCTCGAATTACCCAGTTGCAGACTTCCGCATGTGTTGCCCTCCTCATCTTTCCAGTTTCGGTGAAGGTGTGAATTCCTTCTGCCATCCATTTCTCCCACTCCTCACGAACATGGTTCTTAAATGACTGATTAACAGAAATGTCTAATGGCTGCAATTTCTTAGTAAGGCCTCCAGGAATCACTGCAGTAGTTGTTTTGTGTTCAGTTTTGAAAGTGTTGCGAACACCTTCGTCAATATGTGCGCTGAAACTGTCAAAGAAGGACACAGGTCTGGGATGCCAAACTTTCTCACCCCAAACAGCCATTCCATCTCTATCCATCCATCCTTTTTTGTGGCAGTGGACAACCACACCATCGGGGAGCTTTTCTCTCGGCATGGTTTTTCTTTTGAAAATGACCATTGGCTTGAAATGACCGGTGGTTGACACAGGAACGCTTTCAGCTCCAGTTGTATCAACAGTTCTGGAGTAAGGAGCATCAAACGACATAGGCACTTCGTCCATGTTGAAAACACGGTCTGCTTGGATGGCAAGCTGCTCCTTTTTTCGCGAAACAAACTGATGAAAGTTCGTAACCTTCTCCTCCCAGTTCTCCGGCAGCTTCTGGCCCATAGTGGTTCTCGAACGCACGGATAGGCGATTCCGGCGCATGAATTTGCTACACCAGCTCAGACCACCAATAAATTCAGCGACATTCATCTGCCTTGCTAATTCTTTTGCCTTGAGACGGATCATGACGGTAGTGACTGCACGGCTGTTATCTCTTTGGCTGATGATCCATTCTTTCAAAGTTCTTTCCAATGCAGGAAACTTGGCGATACCAGTACAGCAGGTGCGTTGGCGCTTTGACTGTTTTGTCATGACATCTTTCTTCTTTCGCCGATAATGGATCATGGATTCATCAATTTCAAACTCTCTTGCTGCTGCTCTGTTGCCAATTTCATCTGTGCGAGCAATAACTTTGAGCTTGTACTCAAAAGTAAAACTCTGACGAGCGCGTTTTAAGCTGGGCATTTTGACTAGTGGCTACACTTATCGTAAATGACTCGTGGCTAGACTTATCGGAAATGATTGAAGCTTGTAATTCTCATTCAGTCACTTACCTTTTTATAACGTTTTGAATCAAGAAAAAACTTCAACCATTGTGTTGGCAAAATGTTCTTTAGCATGCAATTAGTAAATTTTCACACGTATTGTTTTCGATGTTTCATTGAGAATTGCACTGCTTGTGAAAGTCTGGTCTAAAAAAAATGGATATCTCAGGATATAATGACTCTACGAAATCGCTTGAAACGGGAAAATAATCACAAAATTCTTTACACGCGTGCCGACAGTTGTCTTTTTATGTTGCGCCAGTAGTTATGCAGCGCCATGAACACGTCAGTTTCAGTTCTTTTTGTGAATAGCTTTGAAGTGTTCCTTTCACATTTAAATTGTTTTAGTTTTAAGTTCATTACCTGTGTAGGTGAGACATGTTTCTTGCTCTACATAAAAGAAACAAGCTGTGAAATTGACAAGATAAGAAAGTGATACCGGTAGCACAAATGTAATGAAAGACTTGTTTATTCAGATTTTTTCAATTTGCATCGGCTCTCATTAAGAACAAAACAGTCTGTTACCGGTAACAATCAAAGCAAAGTAAATGAGGCAGTACACAGTTTTTTAGGAAAAGTTTCTTTAATGGCTGTTATCATTTCTTTTTCTTTTTCTTCTTACGGTTTTAAAGCGCTATGATAAAAAATTATCACATTACCCGCACCAGCAACTGTTTGCAGAAAAATTAACGCATTACCCGCGGGTAATCGGCTGGAAATTACGGTAATATTGTCACAAATAAACCATCAAAAGGATCATCTTATATTAAACTACCAAAAGAATTATGTAGTACTGCGAAAGGATTGATAAATATTAAAAATGATGATAATGAATGCTTTAGATGGTACCATATCAGACATGTTAATCCACAAAAAAAAGATCCTCAAAGAATAAAAAATTAGGCAGACCATTTATCCAAAATCTTGATTGTAAAGAAATTGAATTCCCTGTGACAATCAAACAAATAAACAAAATTGAAAAACAAAACAAACTTAACATCAATGTATTTGGTTATGAAGAAAAACAACCATACCCTATCTATGTATCAAAAGAAAAATATGAACATCGTATGAATTTATCATAGGTCATTTCGGAAAACACCATAATACTCTTTGTTTGTCCCCCCAGATTTTGCATAAGCATTGTTTCCTGTTTCTCTTGGGACATTTAATGGTCTCAAGAGAAAACAAAAACAATGCATATGCAAAATTTGGGGGGACAAAGAAAGAGTATTATGGTATTTTCCAAAGTGGCCTATTAATTTCAGAAAATGAAAATAAACATGTACTGATTAAAGACTTTAATAAATTTATGTACAACCAACAAAGCACAAAGAAAGAAAGCACTTTTGTATGTCTTGTCTTCAGTGTTTTAGTTCTGAACATGTTTTAACAAATCACAAAGAAATATGCCTACCAGTACACAAGCTATTAAAATGCCTAAAAAAGGTTTGAAAGTAAAATTCACAAATTTTCATAAAAAGCTACCTGTTCCTTTTGTTATATATGCTGATTTTGAAGCTATTACAGAAAAAGTTTAGAGTTGTAAGCCAAATGATGACAAATCATATACAGAAGCTTATCAAAAGCATATTGATTGTGGTTACAGATATAAATTTAAGTCGTTTGCTGTTATGATGACAAATACAGCAAACCAGTTCAGATTTATAGAGGTGAAAATTCTGTATACAAATTTATGGGAAAAATGCTTGCAGAAGTCAAATATTGTGAAACGGTTATGAAAAACAAATGCAACAAACCATTAAAAATGACAAAAGAAGATGAGGCCTAGGCCTTTACACATTCTGCTCGAAAAAAAGGCTATTCTGCTCAAAAGAATTGCCTCCAAAAAAGGCTATTCTGCTCGAGATTATGCTCCTAAAGTACTATTATGCTCGAATTATGCTTCTGTAAAAATCGATTTTCCTGGATTCAAAATACTCAAACATGATAAATAAGACGCCCTTCCAGGGTGAGGCTAACCCAACATT
>NC_090872.1:43039492-43041992 GCF_036669935.1 Montipora foliosa
AATCCACAAAGGCAGAAAAGATTTATTAGAATAAACTACGTATTTGCTATTAAAGGCTATTTCATTCTGTGCGTGCAAACAAGCAACACACTCTGTGTCAAAAACCATACGCAACTAAATAAATTTTCCACCAGAGTTCAGGATCTGACCATTTTCTGAAGAACCTCTTCCTTGAATAATGAAGCATAAAATAGACAACAAGCTTTCTTTCAAATAATTCTTGACTGTCAAGAATTAGTCACATTTCCAATTGTTATTTTTTCAGCTGAGACTGTGTAGAGTTGAGTGCAAATGAATATAAATAGCCTTGACTTTGAACACAGATTCAGTCAAGGTGTTTGATTCCTTCAGTGAGTTTGTAAACTCATATCCAAGCGGACAAAGTTACCACAGATTTTGTCATTTGGTTTCAGTGTTCTACATAACAGCACAGTTAGTAAAATATTTAGAAATACAGATCACTGCTCGACAGCTGAGGTCCTTTATTCATTACTTTGAAGATTCCTGATGTTAATTTTTCAACGCTTGTGTTGTTTATCAAATTGTCGTTCCATTCTTTGAGCTCCATAAGGGTACATGTACATTTTGATCTAAAAGACCGCTTTCGTAAATGCGACTTTTACATTGTTTTGTATTTATGTCAATTATACCTACTGCCCTCGTTTTGAAACAAATTTTCTTTTGAAAATTGCCTGTTATAGCAAGGCTAGAAAGGCTTATTAGCATTAAAACAAAAGAATATTTATTTGGTCGCCATTATGAAAGAGGTCTATAAATACCATTCGCTGGCATTGCAGGCTGATTAAATATTCTACTCTGTATCCTGGATAAAATCTACGCCTTTCTAATACGTGCAGACGACTCTAGGGACAAAGACATTACTTAACAGGGGAGTGCCAGGAGAGACCATATTGCACAACTTTTCCAATTTCCGGCATGTCAAGCCATTTCTCGACTGGTTTGCCATATGACAACAAAAACACCTAACAAGCACAAATTACTGGTTCATAGTCTGGAAGTCTTGGCTCTTCTCAAAAGAGCAAGTGAAATTCCTAAAAAGTACGAATCGAAGGCATTTTACTAAAGAGCATTTATTGAAAAAGAGCTTTGCTGATTGAGAGGATATTTTTGGTCTGTTAGTGTGCACAAGTGCTGGCGTGTCAATCGAGGTTGTCATTTTTCAACCCCACATTAATGTAGGCAGGGCTAATAAGCCACAACACGAAATAATAAAACATGTTACGAGGAAAACAGAGTCAAATTTTTGCGAGTATATTATTATTAATGATGAAATGGTATATGAAATGAATCATATATGAACTGCAGATATGAAATCAAGTGAAGCTAAGACCTTCGCAGTTATGAACGCAATTTTTGCAATTGCGTTGAGAAGCCTGAAAATTTCAGGACTTCAACGGGGTATGAACCCGTGACCTCGCGATTCTGGTGCGACACTCTAACCAACTGAGCTACATTGTATGAGGCCACTGACGTTGGGAGCTGGTCATTTGTGGGTTCTAATGGTCCCGTGAGGAATGAATCAATGATGAAATGATATATGAAATGAATCATATATGAACTGTGGATATGAAATCAAGTGAAGCTATGACCTTCGCAGTTATGAACGCAATTTTTGCAATTCCATAGAGAAGCCTGCAAAATTCAGGCCTTAAACGGAATTTGCTTCTCTACGCAATTGCAAGAATTGTGATCATAACTGCGAAGGTCATAGCTTCACTTGATATATTATTATTATTATCATCAAGTAAATTGCACTCGCTGAACTGTTTGTGCAATTTGGTTAACTTTTGAAAATTTCTGATTTATAGTAAATTGCACTAGAAAGCGTGTGATTATTATAGAACACCACATATACCATAGAATATATTGACTATCAGATATAAAAAATAAAAATACAACTTTGTCCGCAAGTATCAAAAGCTAATCGAGGGGGACAGTAGTAAAATTGTCACAGTCCACACTATCTTACTTTTAGAAACAACACGCTGAAGTAAGTTTCATAGGAACCTTGTTTCAGTAGCAATAAGGCTAGGCTAATATTTAACAGTATTAATATTTATCCACGATATTCATTGGGTGTTAGGTGACAGCGGGCAAGTTGGGATCAAACGATCATAATTGTTTTAATCTTCTTTTGAAAAATGAGTTAGAAGTGACGCCAGCCCGGCCCACTAACTTTCCAATCTTAAATGTGTAAATTACATTACGCAGTTGATCATTCATTACTGTTTGCATTCTGAAATGCATTGTGGCTGGGCATGCCAGCAAGTTGTCGTTGATTTTAATCGAAAGAAATTTCATTGATGCAATTGTATTTTTCGCTAGGCCACCAACTTAGAAGATACACTGAGAAATCAGATATATGTTACAGTTGGAGGTCTGCAATGCAATATCACTAGCATTGACAAGGTAAGAACATTTTCGTCCAGACCTGTGATCTGTCAAAACGGCAGATCCATTTTATAGGAGAATTTGAGAC
>NC_090872.1:43054492-43061992 GCF_036669935.1 Montipora foliosa
CACTCGTCGCCATTTGATTATACATACATATACAATTAAAAGACAATTTCTGTATCAAGATTAATCTGAAGGTGGTCTCCGCGTACCAGATATTCAAATTAAATTAGTCATTAAATCTTGCATGGATTCCTAGATTGTTGACAGGTGGAAACTGTCGTGACCATAGTTGGACCCACATACCAAATTATTATTTCGAAGGATATGGTGGCCTCAATTTGTTACTTCGATGTAACTATGATAAGCTCTTTATTAAACAGACCAGTCTTATGAAGAAATCTTACTTCATATGCAGGAGCTAAAGAAATTGTACGATGATGAACAAGCCCAGGACTTGGTTTTATACAATAATACAGAAACTCTAATTGATAGGAGCTCTTTTTATTATCAAAATTGGCACCAAAGAGGGATTATGTCCATTAAAGACTTGCTAAATGACGAGGGAAATTTTTTCTCCCACCAGGACTTTATAAACCAATATAACCTTAATTGTAATTTTTTGCAGTACTTCCAAGTTCTCGCAGCCATTCCTAAACACTTGAGAGACAAAGCAAAAAAAAACGTCTTTTGACCATAATAAATTTAAAGATAACGACTTTTGTCTGGTTCCAAATTTTTCCATAGATTTACTTAAAGTTAAAAACAAAAACTTTTATTCGCTGTTCTTAAACAAGTTGACTATTAAACACACTGGTGCAAGGAAATGGAAAGAAGAAACTAATTCTCGGAGTTTAAATTGGCCCTGTTATTTCAGTAAATGAAAGACCATATGTAAGGAAAATATACTGAAATAATTTTGTTTTAAGTTCTTGCATCGCATTGTTGTGTTCAAGCAGGAGCCTTATTATTTCGGTATTGAAAGTAATGCAAACTACATATACTGTGATAAGGGTGACTCTGTGGGTCATACTTTTATCCATTGCTCAACGTCCAAATCCTTCTTCAATCAAGTTTTATTATGGTTTAATGATGTTCATGTCACCTCCTTTTCATTGTCCACTGATGAATTTTTGTTTGGAACATCTGATAAAAAACAATCTCTTCATTCTGATAATGCACAAAAAAAGTTAAATTACTGTTTGTTATTTGCAAAGTATTACTTTTATTGTCAAAAGATTAACAAGAAAGATATACAATGGGAGGAATTTAAAGAACGAATTACTCATAAATTACAAATTGAAGGCCTGTGGTGGAGCAGAGGAAGGAGAAAGTTTTTCTTTTCACTTAGTCTAAACTTACCATGTTACCATGACAATTATTTGTGTTGTACCTCAAGCTTTTGTACCATTAAAAAAAAGGTGACAGAACTACACCTGACAAACCGAGTGCCCGCCATGTCAAAGGTCAAAGTCCAAAGTAATTTTATGACTAGAAAACGTGTGTTATGTACTCCCACCCTTTTTAATACGACCATAATTGGGGCGAAATAAATTTTCGTCGTAGAAGATCAACCTGATCATCATGACCATGATGATAAAGAAGCCGAAGAGTCGTGCCTTACAAACTGACATGCTCCTTACTGTGTGGCTCAGCTCAGTTGGTAGAGCATTTCACCAGTATCGCAGCCTTTTCAAGTCCTCATGTCATCTTTGTATGACAGTGGCCAAATTCAACTGGAAAATAACTGGGAGAAATTGCTGTAGGCAAGGGTTTGTCAAGGTCAAATCGCAGATTGAATCAAAATTGGAGAGACTTCATTCCTCTGGACAAACTAATACCAGCATAAAATATCACTATCCTGCTCACGGAGGTAAATAATGAGACAATTGATTTGATTTAGACCAAAATATGTCTTTTAAAGTAACAAATCGTTGGGATTTTGTTAGATGCAACGTTTTGACTGTAAAAAAGCTACTTCAATCGCTATCACATCCTTGAGATGTAATCCTAGTTCAATCTACTAGGGCTAATTTATTTCTCGTGTCTTATCCTTTTTTTTCGAGCTAATACATTCCACTCAGTCTACGCAAAACCTGTACATTTTTCTGAATGTAATGCTTTGGAAGGTCTATGAGATTTTTCTCAACGCTCGAGGAAAGTTTTACAACGAATCGTTAAACGATAACTTATTTGCAGTAGGGTTGGTCTTCCTATTTTCAAGCATTTCCACTGTTTAAAAAGATACCCGGTTTTGTCATCGCGAAATACAATGGCGACTTTCTGTTGAGACGTGGTCTAGACAAGGTTGTGTGTTTATAATATCTTTCGAGTAAACATGCTATCACAACAGTTCGAAAATGATATTTAAAAATTAGACCCGTAGCCCTTGCGGGCTACAGGTCAATAGCCTATGAGGCGAAGCCGAATGAGCTATTGACCCGTGGCCCGCAAGAGCGAAGGGTCTAATTGTTTTAACCCAACTAGTCGGACAGAAAAGGCAATAGCAAAGTTAGCAAATGCAAGTTGAAGAAATATTTATTTGGGAATAAAACGAAAGGAAACGTCACCGTTTTTGCTACTCGAGGACTATTACTAATAGTGCTCTAGTAGCGAAGCCAATCAAAATGCAGGATTTGCATTATTCCACTAGTTAGGTGATACTAATATTCCGATATTATTCTCCTCTCCTATAATTAAGTCTCGAAACAACGGCCTGAGGCAAATGCGGCACTTGAATCTAACACAACAAGACTAGCGTGCACTAGCGTTCTTGGTAGCACTACCCACATGTACGCAGTGCATACCCGTTTTCTAATATTAAAGTCGCTACCCGATAGTTTCAATCAGCTCAAACATATTTGAAGTTGTTTCACATTGTTATCACATTGCTTTGATGATGGTTTAGTGATTTGATGTGGTTGTTGCTTTCAGCATTTGCTGAACTTCAGACGGATGTAACTGATTTAACAAGTGATCTGTCCACCTCTGGAATGCCGATCTTGGATTTCAAAACATACGCATTACATGTATTGTTTCCTGGCTTAAATGATCATCCAGTTCTCAACAAGAATAAGGTAACTGTTATTACACTCGGCTTCTAGTTTATCTGTTTTAAGGAACACACATTGATGTTAACCTTTAAATTCATCTTCAATGGTTATTGGCAACAAAACGTGAGCATTATTTTTTGGTCTTCATTGATGCAAAGACGTCTTCTAGTGTTTTGAAGTTTGACTAAAATAGCGTGACACTGCCCCTTTTAAGGGGACACTTCGTGTTGGATGTCTAAATTGGGCCTGCATATATGGAACGTACGTGGATCGATTTAGCATCGTGTTTACGGCAAACGGCCATCATCAGCCGCTGAAATTTGGGCTTTGCCGAAAGATAAATGGAAGATTATTGATTTGCGTTCTTTTGTTGCCTGTCGGTTACAGATATTGATCAAATTCTCAAAAGAGAGAGACCTGTTACAACGAGAGAACCGACATGGGTTGTGATGAGCAGCGTCCTGCAGTTTGCCGTTTGCCTTTTCATGTAAGCGAGGTGCTAAATCTCTCAAACATTCACTTCTTCGGCGAAGAATTGTCAAGTATTTTGCAAAAGCCAAGTACAACTTTTTTCGTTATTCATTCGTTATCTCAGAGTTCTAGAAGAAGAAATGTGGAGTCTGTTTCATTCGCTACAAACTGAAAATGTTCACATCTGCAATAATGTGGCGTCTAATTATTAGAGGTTTAATGTCATTCGTCCAATTATAGAATAGATTGTTGGACGAGTCACAGCCAGTTAGGGGAGTCTGTGGCTGTCAAAAATGGAAAAACGTTTTCAGTGAATTTCCGTCAATTCTTCTGTTTTTGAGAGAGGGCACAGTTCCGAAGCATTCTTTTGATCAAGTCGCATTCTGTTGTGCTCTAAGTTCCTTTTTCTGTCATGTACAGTGTAGCATAATTCCTTTTAAAAAATCTCTCGAGGAAGCTTTGTTAACCACATACAATTCCCTTTAATGTCCTCAGGATCTTCTTGGAGAGAACTGGGAGAAAGGTCTTCGGCAGTTTTCGCAACTCATCTGCAATAAAAAGTTCCTTTTGGTATTTATTCGGACCTTGGAGTTACAGCCCACATTTCAGATGAAAGACAGGTTATTGATTAAGCTATACACAATAGGCGTTTTGCAACAAACGATCACATGGTACAAAATCTGCCATGCTGGAGGGCAAGCTCATTATTATTCTCCCACTGGGACATTGAAACAAAGAGACCTGAACCAGTCAAGCTTGACTTGCCTTTGTTTTAATGTCCCAGTGGGGGAATAATAATGAGCTTGCCCTCCAACTTGGCGGATTTTGTACCATGTGATCGTTCGTTGCAAAAGGCCTATGCTCTTTAAAGTGTTACTTGGACCACACTATCCGAATTCTTCGTTTTGGTTGAATTTCAAAACTAATTTAACTATGCGTAAGTGCCTTGATTTAAAAAATACACCTCTTTATTTAAACTGGAATTTTCCTATTTCATGGTTCGCCATTACTTACTTTAAGATTTAGAGAGAGCTATAACTAGATCGAGGAGAACATGACGTTAGAGACTCACTCGTTTAAGAAATTCATTGCAATACGTGTGTGTGCAACTGTATCAATTTGAAGCACGGGAGTTTTGGGCTTTCAGACTTTTTAATTCGTGTTTTGCGTATGTAATAAGCCGCATTAATTTCACGCGCTGAAACTTTAGGCTAGTGATTAATAGGCCATTTTCGAAATATCAAATATTCAGCTTGATAGTGAGGCAATGAGGACAAAAACAATAGAAACACGTTGGAATGAATGTGACAAATATTAACATATCATCCACTTTCCTTTGTCTTCGTCCTCACTGCCTCACTATCAAGCTGAAAATTAATATATCGAAAAAGGCCTAATGACTCACTTTTCCCTAGATTCAACCCTCTGAGGTCCAATCTGTCAGTTTTCAACGTGAGTAAACAGCCTTTGGATAAACATCAAAGCTGAACAGTCAGACAGTATACCCTCGAAATCTGAAGAAAGCAAGGAAGTGATTTTTCAACAACAACAAAAATCAAGAGTCAGAGGCAAACCTTTTTCCACAGAACGTAGCACTTACTGTTACTAAGCGAGATTTTTTTTACTAATCACCACTACCTGTGAACAGTGGATTTGCAAAAGGAACAGATCCTCTCTTTTGTTTTCTTGTTTTGGCATTTCTCTCTTTTTCTTCTATAGATGGCTAAGGTTCATAACTAAATTGTTTCAGGTGTAACGTTGCATCCCTTCTGATGGTTGCTTTGCAAGCCAAAATGGAATATGCTACAGAGTAAGTTTCGTGTTTGTTTCTTCTTCTAAGTTTTTCAATTTTTTATTTCTGTTTGTTCACGGCGCGGTTCCTTTGAACAAAGTAATAATGATAAAAGAGGACAATAGTAATAATGGTAATATATAAAGACAGGACCAGTGTGACAACTGAGGCAAACTTGAATAATGCTTCATTTAGCCGAACACACAGCCAAAGTCCATTCAGGTCACACCTGAATGTTCATACAACGATCAAATTCTTAAACACCTTTTAATTATCTTCGCTCCATTTTTTCCGCAATATACGTATTAATTGCTTTTTAGTACTTTGAATTTCCCGGCTTGTCATCATCAAATGATGAAACGTTGCTATGGGTTCTCCGTTTCCCACTGTCATTGCCAAGATGGTAATGGCCGGAAAATCTAGAAAAAAAGGACTCTGTCTTTCTCACCGGTCCAGCCTTTGTTTTGAAAAAGAAACGTTGACGATGTCATCTCTGCAATACCCGGGAATGAAGCAGAACGCCTTCTCTTCAGTGCTCTTGAATTCAGTTGAGCCGTCTATTCAGTTCACCACTGAACCTGAAAATATATGATTACTTCATGTGAAGGGCATTTTTGCACGAGTTGCAAAAAGTAGCTCTAAATGCATTTAAATATTAGCTGAAGTAGCTCTAAAGAATTTGAAATGAGCTTTATTCATGATAAAATCGATTACTTCAAGAATAAATAAGCCAGTTACTGGCACAGTCTTTCATTGCAGTGGTGGGCTGTCGTCGTCATCAGATGATTCAAGAATTCCTTTGATTCGCTTGTAGCTTCGTGGCATAGCAACAGAACCATCAGCACAATTCCACCTTGGAATACGGCTCCAATGAAGGGGCCCGCTGCAGGAAATGACGTTTTTTATCATGAACGAGGCCTCCGCTTCGGTCATCAGCAGAAGTCGTACGCGAAACAACTGAGACATTGAGCATTGCTTTACATGAAAGGGAAAACGTCAAACAGCTTGTTTCTACTCATCACAAAAGCAGGACTATTTAATTACTTTGTCGCTCGCTGTATTTCTCTCAGCTTTACCGTGTTCTTCATTGAAATTTTCTCTTCTTCTTCTCCCTCAGCTTCTCTCGAGGCTTTCTTCGCTTAAATTTCTCAAATTTCTTAGCCTCTTCTAACGTGTTCTTTCCGGCTCTTTATCCCATTGCTCGTCATTAACATTGTTTTCAAAAGTGACGAAGGTCAGTGGGATAAACGTGGGCTGCATAAAGTTGCGCGTCAAGAAATTCGCCCTTCGCACCTCAAAACTGCATTAGCGAGACTCCCCCACCCTTCACATTCTTATTCTCCCATCCCCATCCCCCTCCCCCAGAGTCTGTACGGGTGGATGGACCTACGCTCAGTCAATCACATGACAACCAAATGAAAAAAGGTTGACCATATTCTTTTAAGTATGGAAGTGGCCTGGAGCCCTGCTATTAGGCTTGAAGGCTCAAATTCGTCTCTGTCTTTTCTTAGGACGGTTACTATAAATTCACTCAATAAATCATTTAGCTGCTTTGGCGGCATCTTTTCTGTGTTTCTCTTCCCATTCTTTTCTTTCAAACACGCCTTTTATATGGCAATGTCTCTCCATGTTTTTGATGGGGTGTTCTTATGTTGCCACTCCTGAACAAAGTTATGTACGGGCTTTTCTAATGGTTGAGATTGTTAATTTGCTGTTTCGGCCATCTTGAAAAACTGGTTTTATGACCAGCAAGTGCAAAGTCCTAACCGTGACACGTAAAACGAATCCCCTAACATACAACTATCACCTCAACCAAGTCCAGCTTGAGCGTGTCACTAATGTCGGGGTTACTGTCACACGTACCCTCTCTTGGGACCAACATGTCCACACCATCGTCAGCAAGGCTAATACACTCCTGGAGTTTCTGAAACGCACATGCTGACTGATCTGTCAGTGAGGGACACACTCTACCTGGCACTTGTGAAATCACAGCTGTGCTACGCAACGCAAGTGTGGTCCCCGTCGCAAATATCCCTTAAAACAGAGATTGAAAGAGTGCAGAGGAGAGCGACGAGATGCATCCTACAAAGTCGTGTCGGGGAAATGTCCCACAAGGCCAGGCTTCTCGCCTTAAACCTTCTGCCACTAAGCTTTGACCGTGAACTCAAAGATATGGTCTTTTTCTACAAATGTCTGAACAATCTTACTGATTTAAATGTTAAAGACGTTGTATCTTTTGCCTGCCATGGCCGTACCAGACTCAGTTCTTCCTACAGTCTTAAAAACAATCACTTATCAGTCGTCCTACTT
>NC_090872.1:43066992-43084492 GCF_036669935.1 Montipora foliosa
CTCAAAGATTACGCTGAAATTGTCGCTATGCCTGTGCGCATTATCCTGAATAGCTCATATCTTGAACAAGAACTTCCATCCATCTGGAAGCAAGCTAACGTTACTCCATTGCCCAGAGAGAGACCAGTGACCGTTGTGTGTAAACATCTCAGACCGATTTCATTAACAACCACTGTCTAAAATAGCTGAGGCTTTTGTTGTGCGCTGGTATGTTGGATTTGAAATTACGAACGCGATTACCCCTGACTATTGCCCTTTAGTGAGATTACCCACGAGGTCCTATTACTAATTAACTGTAACTGTAGCAATGTGGGATAATAAAACGTTTGTGTGAAAAAGTTGAAATTATATTCAATCTGTTTTGCAAACAGTAGGAAAAGAGCAAGAAAGACCCCATCCAAGTGCATGTGATTGACGCGCGAATGGCGTAGGTTTCCAATTATAGGTATCCAACTTGGAGTTGTTCAAATTGGATACCTGTAATTAGACACGCCAATTACGCGACAAATAGGCGCGCAAAGAACCAATCAGATTCAAGAATTTTGTAATAGTTAGCAACTATTCACCGAAGTGGAGGTGGCCACGAAGCGGCTTGGTAAATATCCACCACTAGCCACTGACACTGAGGTGAATAGTTGTTTTAGTATATTCTAAAACAGTGAAATAGTATAGTAAGATGATTTTAACTCATTTATTCCTGCAAAGATTACACTATTTTCGGGCGCAAATTCCGCGCGAATTGCTCGGAGGTGAATAGCAAAGGATATCCGGAGTTTGAGTAGCCAATCAGCGCGCGACTTCAACGCTATCCACTGTTTTAGTATATATTAATTACAATTATTGTAATAATCACTTATTGAAATCTCAATCTTATGTAGCTGAACATAAGTTCCTTCTAAATGAAGAGAATATGTGTATCACATTAGAACATCGAAGCAAATCGTATTGTATCAAGGAAATAACTAGTGATTATGTTAGTAGGTCTGCTGTGTATATGTGGGATGAAGCGTGGTTTAGTGAGTCCAAACGTCACACGCACGATTTTTATCATTTTATGGTTTCGGAGTTCACAAAACAGCGCAAAAATTTTCTCTTTGTTATCAGGATATTGAAAGACTTACTCTGTGAGTTAATACGCAAGTCAGTTGCCAAAAGTCACCCTAAACTTCTCCTGAGACGGTGAGTAATCTTTCAAAGCAATTTGCGTACAGTCTTTCGCTCCCATGATCGAACAAAATTCGTTTACTATTTATCTACAGAACTGAGTCAGTGGCCGAAAAGATGCTCACTAATTGGCTGGCATTTTGCATGTATCATTTTCTTAAGGTGGGTGCATCTTGGTTGCGTAGGCAATCTGTGTATATGTGTGATAAACACTGCTGCAAATGATTGCAGAGTGTGCCATGGCTGAATATGCGCGAAAGGAAAGTAAACATGGGATTTCCATTGCCATGTCAATAAATCAAGGCCGTATACAAGTTGCATTACAATTAAGTCTATTATTATGGTCTTTATACCACTACCTCATTAATTTCTGCAATTTGATTGGCTAAGAGAGAAGATATTTCTGAAAGTTTAAATATTCATATGGAAGAAATTCCTATTTTCGTGGGAACCAACATCACGAAGTCATGTTTAAGAAAATGGTGGACAGATTTCCAGATTTTGAAATTCAAAGAGCCGAAACACCAGAAAAGTACATCAACCTGGCTAAATGTCAGGGCCAGCTGGGTCGAAGGCAAGAATCTGAAAATCAACTTACTCATTTGTGGAGGAAAACAACTGGACAAAATGTCAAATATTTTTGTCCGGTATTCTTAAGTACGAAGGCGTAGAGTGCGACTTGGACAGTTTGATAGTAATGCTAGCTTCATTGGGCCGACACCAAATAGCAAAGAACTGCGCCTTTTCGATTGCAAGGGATGAATTTTCATACGCTTGACCAAAGAAACACAGTGCGTGGTTCAAGTACACTGAACACAAAGTTTCTCAGGCAGTGCTGCAGTACTATAGCCTGATTTGTACGTGATATTTGGTATAAATTCCACTCCAAATTATTTTTACCATTATAACTGGTGGTATTTATGCCATAATATAATAATTATCTACATACACTGTGCTGACATTCATACTTTATCACGCTTCAGGTATTACTGAATATTACCAGAAACTTAACTATACTTTTTGAGTTATGTTTATGTGGAGGCTGTGAAAGTGAGCTCTATCAAGGATCCATGTCCAAGCTGGTATAGTAAGAGGTTTTGCTGCCGTGCATTCATGTAGCTCGTCATGAGGTCTTTCATCCTCAAAGAGGAGAAACATTTTGTGACGAACCAAAAAAATGGCTGCAAGTGAGGCACAAGCGAAGGTTAGGAATTCCAGTAAAAGTATGTCAAGAAGTTTAATGTTTGCTTTCTGACATTATAAATTCTTTTATTATTCAGAACGATGCTGGCGAGCCGCTATTCATGCTGTTTAAAGCAGTGAAACAACAAGCTGAAAAGGGTCCTGTGGATGCAGTGACCGGAGAAGCTAGATACTCCCTCAGTGAAGATAAATTGCTCAGGCAGGCTGTTGATTTCAAGGTATGAGCCACTTCTGTTATGTTCGGCGTTAAGTGATTTTAGTACGTCTCTGTTAAGTCGCGTCATGTGCGATGAGGCATAGTTGTAAAGTTTTACGTGATTTTCAGAATATAGCGTCATTAAATTTAAAGTGATTCTTTTTCTTCCCAGGCTTCACTGAACCCAACTGAAACATGCAAACTGACCCTGTTTTTGTGAAAGTCTTTCGTCTTAGAATCACTTCTTATTTTTTGCACATTTCAGTAGACACTTTAAACTGTCATTGACACATCGCCTAATTCTTTACTTATAACCTTGAAAATGGCGTTTGTGGACGCCTAAACCTCTCTTTTTCAGTTTTATCTTTGCATGTTTGCTCTTCGAATTTGCATCTGTGTTCACTGGCTAGTTTTCTCTCTGCTTCTCCTTCTGTTCTAAGGAAATGTCTTCAACGTCATTGGTTACTGTCAAAATAAATCGAGAAGGGATTGGGTTGATTGTCGTAGGTACTTACGAACTTTTTGTTTGGACTTTGTTTTTGTGGGGTTTGTCGATGACAATGAGAACACCACAAAACAGGGGGTTTAACATCTTGGTCATTCGCTCAGTGTGCTCTTTTCGTGCATTTAGTTTGGTATGATTTTGTTGTCCAGCGTTCTTCTTTCCTGAGCAGCGGTTCAATCGGCCCTATTTTATCCTTATTGTTAATATTTTCTGAAAATTTATTTGGTTTTCTTTCAGCCTCTGGGTGTTAGTGTGAGCTATAACGGCAGTCCTGCAGTTGCTGTGGTATTGCTTGATTGTGATACTATATCTCAGGCCAAGGACAAGATTTTAGATGTCGTATTTAAGGTATCAGTGAAGCAGAAAAATGTTTTCAGAGAACAGTAAAATTCCTCCTAAAATTTGAATGTGAGGTACTAAATGTAATTCAGAGGTCCAAACAACCTATAAAACGCTGCTATCTTTACTTATCACTGGCATTTGGTTCCAGAATTCTCCATTCTCAAGTCGCCCTCTAATAGATGACCTTCGACTCGGTGAGTATTATTAATTTTCATACCGTCATCGCTAAATTGTATACTCATTGTAATAATAAAAAGAAGCAATTTTTCGTTTAAGTCTCACTAAGAGTTGTCATAAGTAATGTACTGGCTGCAAGGTTTATGATTCCTGCGACCGATAGGAATCCAGACTGTAACATCACGTAATACCGTTATGAAAGAGGGAAGGGTTTCTAAGGCAGCCGTTGATTTACTGCTGTGTTGGTCATATCTCGAACGAGTTGGAGAATGTCTTTGGTTCAGTGTCCGAGGTAACTCCACCACTTTGGGCTGATTCTCCAACTGGTCTCACCTTTGCTATGTAAATCGATAAAAATGATTTGTATAATCCTACCGGTCTGAGTTGTTGCCGTCTCTTTGAATAACTGCCTTGTGTTGGAAGACAACAAAGTTCATTTCCAGTTACAAACGCTCTGTAAATGAAGGCAGATATGATTGTTTTCCTCTTAAGCATGCAAACAGCTTTTTTTGGTCATTCTTCTTGGTGCTTTCAATTTAAAGTGACATTGTTCTTCTCCTTCAACATGTGCATTTATATTAAAAATTTCCACTCAATTACTATTGGTCAAGAATATCATGAAATAAATGATCATATAGTTGTACTGCGAAAATGGAATACATAAGAGTTGAAGACTCTCGTGTATTTTACTTTTATATTGTACTCTTCTCCGACTCTCATGTTTTTCAATTTCCGCAGTTTCTGTATGTGCACATTTTACACATTCCATACCATTCATTTGTTTAAAAATATATATGCAAAAATTTCAGCGCTTTGATTGGCTGAGAGCACATCAATTAATCCCAGAGTGCAAAATAGTGAAATTAGTGCAGAAAGTTAAAATTAATGCAATAAAGGTAAAACTTTTGCATTGATAACCAATGCGTGATACGCATGCGTTGCTTCTGCTTAACCATCGCGACGTTTTTTCATGAATATTATTAATAAGTAATCACATGGTTTTTTTCGTGCAATTTGGAATAAATAAGCATTTGTGATTTTCTTCAACAGTTAAAATTGCACTCGCCCTAGGGGCTTTTGCAATCTTGTGCGTCCTTGAAAATTTTACTCGTGCTTATTTATTCCAAATTGCACTCGAAATCGTGCGATTTCTTATACGAACTCTTAACGGGATATAAGTCACTCTCACAATTGATCAGCTCCCATTCGGCTTGATAGCTCAGTTGGTAAAACAGTGACGGGGAATCGCACATTCATGGATTTCAGTCCTGTTCAAGCCTGGATGTTTCAAGGCTTTTAGTTGCTGATTAACTGCAACGGTGATCCCCAGCTCTCGTGTTTTTCAACTAAGCGCAAAGTTTGGAAAGTTAAGTGTTTTGCAAAACTTAGTCTTTAGTCTTGCAATTGTTTTGCTTTCTTTTTTTTCTTTTACATCTATCGCATTTTCATATCTGGGATAGTTCAAGCCATCTTGAAATTGCAGTGATTTTATTTGGTACCTGTTGGCATTTTCACCAGGGCTTCCCGCGGCACTTAAAAAGTTGTCCCTTGAAAGATCATTGCTTTGTTGCTTGTGATATTTAGGTTTTAGAATTTACGAAAATTCTATGCAAGTGAAGGTGATGAAGTCCACCGCTCAAAGCCAATTTTAAAGTTTTTGTAAGTATCGCATTGTTTAACCTTGAATTTATCTGGAATAAAACAGAGTGGGACCAAAGTTCTGGACGAGTTCTGTCTCTGCGAGATGACGATTCTCAATCATTGATTGAGGGAGAATGGAGAAAGATAAATACCCTCCGTCATTATCAGGTAAGAGGTGCATTTTCCGATATGCAAGTTCTTTGTTGGCAAATTAGTGTCACTTGTGAGTGACTCATGGACCTAGATAATCTATGATCTATAATTGCTCAAATTATTTTGTAGTTTTTTTCTCACATGATATTTATCTCTCGTCTCATTGCTTAACGTTGAAATATAAGCAGGCCGAGAAGCTGGTCTAGTGACTTTCCTCCTGCTGGTTAAATTCTCTATGTGACTTTTCGATTTTAGTTTTCTAGTCCAGTTTTGCACCACGCGAGTACTTTCTTTATTCTTGGTTTTTGCCGTATCTTCAGGCAAAACGTTTACTTGGCGATAGAGATTAATTCGAGTAGGATTAGGCGCAACTACGGCCGCCATTGGTTAAAGGCCGGTTGACACATTAAGTACGCGGACGCAAGCAGACGCACAAGCAACTTACGGAGATGCATTAACATGTCGTTTATTAGTGCTTGTGATTAAGAGGTTCTCAGTCTCCGTATGTTACTTGAGCTTTTTGCTTGCGTCATATGTGCAACCAGCCCTGACCAAGAATTGCCGTTTTTATACTAGAGACGCATAATTCGTCTGGGACCAACTTGGGCACGGAAGGCATTAAGTGTCTAGACGAGCTTTCCAGTTTAGTGCCTCTTATAAGACAAACTAAAGTGGATAGTTCGTCCAGATGCATTATGCGTCTTTTGCCCGTCTCCATATTAGACGAATTTAACAGACACCCGAGTTCGTCCCAGACGGATTATGCGTTCGTCCCGTCTTTACATTAGGGAGCTTTAGCAACGACGATGGGAACGGCAACGAGAACGTCATGTAAAAACATAATTCATGTTATTGCGATCACTTCGCGACTATTCCAAGCTTTTTAATATGACAAAGGTGTGGCAGTCCCTCAGGAATAAAACCATTACGAGAGGCGCTTAATTTAGGGGAGAAAAATGACTTTCTCCATAACACCTCAAACTTCGTTATTTCACGTTGTAGTTTTGCCGACAACGGCAAGGAAATGGACAAAAATGGAAAACGCACGTGCAGGGCGCCCAAAGCTATTGTTTTTGCCCACTGAATATGCAAATTTGTAACGTTCTCGTTGCCGTCGCCGTTGTCGTTGCTAAAGCTCCCTACTATAGCTAGACGGATAACATGAGAGACGCATAATTCGTCTAGACGGATTATTCGTCTCTGGTATAAAAACGGACACTGTTTGTCTGTGGCTTCCAGTAATGACATGCAAGGGACATTATCTTCAGTCCCCCTTAAAGTCTTGGTAACTGTCTTTTTATTGAAGTCTGAAACAGGGATTGTGAGGAAAAAGGAAAACTTGCTTTAGCGCATCACTGCGGAGTACAAAGACCTAAGGAAGCAACTTTTATGTCTCGTTTGATTATAGGTGACAGACAATGCCACACTCAGACTTGTCACGGGACAAACATATTTTTACAGCTCGACAGATTCTGGTCAGTACTTGGCGAATTTCCTGTTTTACATTGTTCATTATTCCCACGAAAAGTAACTTACTCAACAAGGTCACAGGAACTTTATAGATATGAGGGTTGTTTTGTGAAGGCGTGATAATTCATCAGCAAGAGGGAAAAGACATGGTCTTCTGCAATATATACTGTACCATTACTGCATTTGAACTGGACACTTCATTCCTGTTACCAGGAAAGTCCCAGGTTAATCAGCTTCTTCAGGTTATTGGCTTAAATTGAAATGAATTTAACCTATTGTTTTAACCAGACAAGGTAAAACGAACGATACCATGTTTCGGAGTCATAGATTAAATTACTAAGTAGCCTCTCTAAAGTCGATTTTCGGCAAGAATTCTCTTCAATTTTACCCGCCATGCCAACAAACCTTGTAAGGCTAGTCAGCACAGCCTTGATTTCTTGCGAGCGGATTTGTAACAAATGTATTAATTTGCTTGAACGATTGAGTGGATCTCGAAAAACAAAGGTGGAAGACCTCGCAAACCTCAGCCCTTGAAAGTTATATAAAGATCTATTTAAGGAACTTCAATGCTCGACCAGTGGAGAAGTAAAAAGTTCCACGACAGCCAGTTTGCCGAAGTCGTATTACATTAAGTGAATCTGGCTTTGCCTTTCTGATACCTGTGGATTTGTATGTTTATTTTGTATTTTCGCGTGTAAGTGTAGTCGGGATGCAGTTCGAATATTCTAGATAACAATAAAAAATCAAGTTCCTCGTTCCTCCTGTTTCTTCATTTATTTGTAAAGAAACAAACCCACATCCCCTCATTTTCGTCCAGGAAATGGAAGTTCTTAGCACATTCACATACGCTTTCTGCGGATTTCCGTTTCGTCGCAACGCATGGTAAATTAGCCCTGCTAAAAGACCATCCTTTCGCTTGGCTTTGCATGAGGACTTTTACAAGCAGTAACTCTAATTATATTTTCTTCGCCATCGTTTCCATGTTCAGCATCGTACCTCAGATTTTACAATCTGCAAAGATAATTCATCCATCGCGTCAGTACATTGAGCCGACCGCAATGTTAAAGAACGCAGCGATCAAAGGGTTTAGATGCTGCAAAATACACTGCCGTATCCATTTCTTTGTAGCGGTAAGTGCAAACCAAAACAATAACAAAGGCGCGCAAGGCATGCCTTTCGACAGAGTCTTTAACTTACTGCCATTTTTGCATTCGGTCAATAAAGGTAACTTTTTAAATGCAATTATGGCAATTATCAAAACCTATCTTGATGGTAAAATTGAAAGTAAACTTCGCCCAAATGGAATCTGATTTAATCAGTAAAACTAGCCGGTTTTGGCTACTGCAACATACATAGGGCCTAAGCCGAAATGTGCACTTAATCAAGAACTTGAAGTACTTGGAATAAAGCCAATTGGATTGTAATCAAAGAAAGATGTGTCGTTTATGCATTCTAATGTGAACTGTGCAATGCGTTTTTGACACGCTACGTTCGTTTAACATGATCATGTCAAGGGACGTAAATTGTCATCGTCCATCTTCAAACACTGTAAGGGCCTTTTACTGGAAGGTCTCAGATAAACTACCGGGGGGTACTTTTCCTGGTCCTCAAGAGTTTGGCTGTTTAACACACGTGTTATTTGTTACACGAGAGAGATTTCCTGTGAATGTGAAATCGATTCCATTAGTGTCAAATATTTGTGCAATGTTTGAAAGTTTGGGAGAACTCGAAAAAGCTGTGGAAACACTCGTCTGGGCTCGTGTTCCCACAGCATTTCTCGTTCTCCCAAACTTTCACTCGTGTTTTTATAACATGTGTACATGTTTTCTATTTCTTAAATATCCTTATACGTACATGTTTGAATTAGGGATATATGTATCTTCACTTATAACCAAAGTAGTAAGTTATCAGTATTTATAATGTGATTTTTTTAATCTGTTCCAGAATTGAACAAAAAGAATGTGCGTTTGGATATACGTGTGGGCTTCAGTCCTGGAGGGAGCTACAGTCCTTTGGCCTTTGGAACCACAGATGGACCAGACGAGGGTGGGCGGCTGTGGCATCTGGTACAAATAAATCTCTTTCATTAGTATGAACGGCCTCATTATCAAGTGCGTTACAATTACAGTACCTTAGAATAAACTATATTACCGGGGTTTACATTTGATGCTACAGTTTTTCTCTCTTTGGTCCTCTACGAATGAAAAAGCTGTAATTGTTTGGTTTCTCGGGGGACGTGATCAGTGAGAATTTAGTCTTAGCAGAGGTGGGAACCATGGAGCCAAGACTTGCCCAAGCACACAGATGGAAGCCGGGTGAACTGGTAAGGTGGGACTTGATGAATGTTTGTGCAGGAAATGAGAAGCATAATGTTACGAGCAGACATGTTATGAAGTAAATCAATCATAAAAACGAAGAAGAGTCGTGGCTCAAGTATGCTACCATGGGGAATTCCCACAGAGACGAAAAGAGGATCACGTGGAGCCCCTCTGAAGGAAGTATTGCAGAAAGAAACGGACATACTTATGAACATATTCGGGAATTCATAAATGCCAAGCTCAATTTAATTGGCCTAAAATCCTACACTCCCGTCATTTGTATAGCATTTGTTGTGATAGCAAGTTTTAGCTTCATTTTTGGCTATTTTACTTTAGGATGTTAATGCGTGCACTGTCGTACCATTTTATAACTTATCTTTTTTATTTACAGGTTAAACAATTGGATTACCCAACCGACAGAGCTGACGATGATCGCAACAGCAAATTTGTATCAGAAATTTATTTAACACGTCTCCTAAAAACAAAGGTGAGGTTTTAGCGACGTTTAAGTAATAAATACTTATTACTCAACGTATTAAGTCATAGGGCTGATAACTACAGTCAAGTGTGGCTGCTTTTGAGCATTATGCAAGTTTGTTTCTGAGTATTGTCCTAAAAGGTCAAAAGATGTTTACTTATGAATTGGCAGCATATTTGTCTTGATAATGGAGTTGTCAACGTACCCATCAAGGGAAGTGGCTTCATATCCAACTCATGGCGCCAGCGTTGTCACTTTAAGTTACTACATGTATCTTCTTTGTTCTGTCAAGTGTCAAGTTTCCATTAACTTTGTCAAATTTTTTTTACCTTTACTTACTTTGCATGCAAACTCGGTCTAAGGACTAAGCATTTACTTGGCATTGATAGTAGTAAACTAACTCCTTACAGGGAACCATTCAGCAGTTTGTGGATCGTTTGTTCCACACCGTTTTTAAGATGAATCGTCGTGGTGGTTCCAGTCTTCCTCCAGTTATCAAATTTCTGTTTGATCTGCTCGATGCACAAGCCAAGGAATTGAATTTAACCGATCCTGAGGTCTTGCATACCTGGAAAAACAACAGGTAATAACAAACATCTTGTAACTGAGAAAAGTAGTCACGTTAGCCGTCAAGAAAACTTGGTAATTTTTGATCCTTTGAGCTTACGTTTACTTCTATTTTAATTTTTCAGTTTACCTCTGCGATTCTGGATTAACATAATAAAGAATCCAAATTTCATATTTGATGTGTGCAAGTCAACCATTGTTGATTCCTGCTTGTCCGTCATAGCACAGGTGAGAGATCTTGTCATAAAGGTGTTTATCAAGTTCCTCAATTGACATTATTAAGACAACTCTACTAATTATAGGTGAGTACTGGAGAAACTTCTAACGTATTCTTTAGCGATTGTGAACCAAGCTGATAAACAATTCTTTGGATAAATAAAACAACATTTTTTACCTTTTCATGACTTGACTGTTTAGACCGTCATCTTCCTATGTAATCTTCAGTTGCAAAATGTTCTCATCATGACATAGGATGCTGTTCCGGCAACCACGTCTTGTTAGCTACAAGCGTCTCTCTTAGTTCTTCACAACTTATCTTAGTAAGACACTGATAACGTTAACTAAGTTTTAGTGGGCTGAGCCCGCGAAGATAGTTTTGGTAATTTTTAAAAGAAAAAGATCTGCCCATTTTGTTATTTGAAGGGTTCGTCCGTTTACATCATCTCATCGTTTGGTTGCTGACACTTGTGCACTGATATGGTAAAGAAAATTAATTTGAAACTTTTTCTCATCCATTGATTTGACGGATGTTTGGCTTTTTCGTCTCAAGAACAATGTTAAAGGGCGTGACGCTTGCCTTTGATATTCGGCAGAGAGTGACCTGAATTACTTTCTTTTCATAGCTGTTCATGGATTCGTGCTCTGTCTCCGAACAAGTTCTCGACAAGGTAAAATACCCATTACATTTAGAGCGCATGTTGAGGAATCATGAAGTTTTGATCGTGATGTCATTAACAATTGCTCTTTGTTTCCGCAGGATTCACCGTCGAATAAACTTCTTTATGCAAGGGAAATACCAGGATATCGTCAAGACGTTGAAAGGTCAGTCAACAACTTAGTGGGTTGAAAATGCTTTGGAATGTACTTATTGTATAGCCTGGCTATCAGGCTTTTCGTAGAAGGGGAGGGAGACGGAAAGAAAAGAATGACACGAAGTCTTTCAATTGAGCCTTCTGCGATACCCGTCTCCAAAAACTAGCCAATCAAAAGTACTTTCGGTCACCTACCTGCCAGGTGTGTCAACTACCATATGTGAAAGAGCGCTCGGTGGGAATGGTGTAAATAAACTTTGCACCGGAATGGACAAGGTTTGCATAGTTTGACGTGAACGTCTACTCACAAAATACGACAGTTGTGCGGTTACGGTTCCGTTGTTCTGTGAGATTACAAACAGAGTTTTCGGGTGCTTTCAATGGAAAGGCAGTCATACTTGCAAAATTATTAGACACTATAGGAATTCTTGATCACCAACGCCTTGTGTGTAAGAGGTACGCGAGAAAGAGTGTTAATTCAAGCTTTTACCGAGTTACAACAAGTCGTTACGGCTTTTTCTGTTGGAGAAATATCAGAGGAAGTTTCAAGTGCTTCCCTACCATCTACTGAGAGAGATGGGCATCGAATTTTAGAACATCGTCAGCGATCTCCGACTGGAATACCCTGCGAGCAGAGTCCCTTTCGATCTTCCTAGGTAAGTCGGGAAGAGGAAAGAAGACTCTGCCGGCCGCCTCGACTTTCTGTGATTTGCCACTCGTCCAAAGAAGTGGATGAGTCAGTCCAGTTTCGACTTGTCCAACCTGTTTTTATTTTTTTATTTTTTCGCATGATCAATCGCCACGCGTCATCAATGTTTTTGTAACTTTACAACAGCGTGGCAATTTGCAACTCTCTAAATTCTCATGAGTATTTCCTATGTTGGTTACAGAAACCTATATTTTTTTCAGTAAAAAATAAAATGGCGATTTAAAAGTATGAACTGCTTTGAGATTTTAAGGAAATGATTCCTTGTGTTGTCCCGTTTCTAACCCCAGAAAGCTATATCGTGTGTATGGAAATAATTATGCTTCTGCATAAAGCACAAAATTAATAGTCATTAGTGCATACAGTTTACAGTGATCAAACACCTCTGAGCTGACAGCAGTAAACAAACAAGCCTTGCAAACAATAACCAACAAAATTATCCAACATTTAAAACTGACATTACATGCACAATAATCTCTTTCACAACCTTTTTTCGTTTGATTGATAATCTTTACATCCTCTCTCTTCTGTTTAGAACAACAGCAAAAATCTTACTGATTAAAAAGTGGGAGAGAGAGAGAGAGAGAGAGTGAAGTGAAGCTAAAGAGTAGTAAATTCGCTTACTCGACTGAAATTTCACAGTCACACAATGCAGCTCACGACTGGCCCTCCATTTCACACAAAAAGCCTATAAATGTGATTGTTGAAACATGCTTTTTCGTTTCTCAGCGAGTTTTACAAAATGTTTGAGGCAGCGAGGCATGCATTAAGACGGAAAACGAACCGTTGTAATTTAGTGTTTGTCTCTCCCATGGTCTCTCGCTCTGTTTCTAGTTCTCTCAGCCTTACGGCGTTCTTCATTGAAATTTTCTCTTCTCCTTCCTCGGCCTCTCTCGAGGCTTTCTTCGTCGCTTCTTCTCTCTTACTCTTTTCTGCTCTTTAATCTTTATCCCGTTGCTCTTCGCGAGGAAAACGCGGGTTGCCAAATGCAACGCTGCCACACGGTTTCCAGCCAAGAAAAATTGCCTGAACACTCCCGTCTCCTGCGCGGGCGGACGAGCGTACGCTGACGTCATAGCCAAAATTTTTCGCATGGATAGATTTGAATGAGGTTAAATTTGGTTAAACATTTAAGGATAAAAATAAGCGAAATAAGTTTTACACAACGTTTCGATGACTCCATGTCATCATTTTCAAGTGAGGAGAGAATAAAATGGATAACTTAATGTATTCCATGCGAGGTGATAAAAGAAAAGTTGTAAAAGTGTACGTATAAATGGTGACAAATTTACAAATTCAAATAAATAGTTTTGCGCGTATGGAGTCTGATTGTGTGTTTAACCGTGGCCTCTTCATCTTTATGAATAACATTTCATAAATCAGACAGTCCAGTTTCCGTTGCACTTCTTCAAAACGGAAAAATTGTTGGTGAAGTCACCTATGGTTTCCAGACCGTGGTCGTTCTTTAAGTGCTTGCCGATTGCTGAATAGCGGTATTCGCCAATACGTTGAAGTAAGTGTCGGCTGATGTAGCCGACATACTCTATATCACACAAATCACATTGGTAATCACACACGACGCATTGTTGGCTAATTATAGGTGGTTTGGGCTCACATCTTGAGGTCTTCAGAAATTTTACGACTCTTGAACACAGGTTGAAGATTGTGATCGATTTTGTTGCTTATATCTGATAATTGCCTTCTCACTGCGTCGGCAGACTTTTGATCTTTAAAAGGCAAAACCACTATGTTAACAGCATTTTTGTTAATGGATAATTGGGCTTGCACTCCAGGGTTTTCAGACCTCACTGAGGTGACAAAGTGAGAAATAGTGGAATTAATGAGGCTGTCAGGATACTTGGTTAGTAAACCTCATCTTGAGATGATCACTTTCGGATTTGAAAGACTCCCATGTGGACGACAGGTGGATCGCACGATGTAACATAGTCTTCAGTAGCGATTTCTTGCACCTTTTATAAATGTGGCTTTAGTGGTAAAGGAGTAGACCGGTGTTCGTCGGTTTCCAATAAACGCTAGTTTCCAGTTTACGGCCTTTCTTAAGCACTTCCATACCGACCGATTTCCAAAAAGATCTTACCCATGGTGCTCCGCTGTGCATCGCGCGCCCGAGCTCCACTAAAAAAAATCGCTCAAATAAACCCTGAAATCAGTATCGAATATGAAAAGGAGCGTTGTGAGTAGACGGTGTGATCGTAGCGGACACGATGGTGTACCCGGGTGGTGTACCAGTCCATAAAGGAAATGCAAGGTCACTTTTTGCCGCAATGTAGCATTTGTGTTTTTTAAAAATGCAAGGGATGGAGTTTTTTAGTCTGAAGTAACGTGAATAACCACTAATGTTGCTCGGTTTAACGTCAATGCTTTATTTGGATATCCTTGATCTGGATCATATAATCGCAGTTATTGGATTAAATCACCAAATGAATAGTAAGAAACAGGAAGTGTTAAAATCTGACCAGATGAAGGAACTGAAACGGTGTCACGGTATTATTAATGATAGGCACATCGAGTGAAAAATTTGTGTAGAAAACTCTTCTGGTAACAAAGTTAGAATTCGTAAATGTTTAGAGTACCCCGAACAATGGAGTTACCCATGACATGGAAGGGTTACGTTTTTGCAAACGTTGGCCTTGTAGCACTTATATTTCAACAGAATTAACTATTGGAGGGTAATGTGAAGTGCTCGTTTTCTACCCATGTAAACCATGTGCGTTAGCCCTACTAATGGAATTGGGCCCACACAAGGCCAGAGACAAACTCTGACCTTGTCTACCAATAGTTAATACCCAGCACATGGTTTCAGCTGTGGTTTTCCATGTTTAAAGGCTGATTTACACGGTACGATTTTTGCCGCGTGCGATAAGCTTACGACAGGCCTACAACTCGTTTACGATTGTCGTGTACGTCAGAAAAAATGTCGTAGCATTTTAAAACAAGTTTTTAAACGCTACGACAATGGTAAGCGCAATGTTCGTCAATTTACCCAATTGAAACCGTCCGTTCGCGACTTTTTACTGGGTTGCCAGTATGGCAAACCCAGTCGAGGTCTGCGTTTGATTTGTTTGTTTTATTTTTGTCCGTGTCGATAAAAGTCTTGCCTGTCACTCCCCTGCTAAGTGGTGTCTTTGTTCATAGAGCCTTCTGCGCGTATTTCCTTAGCATCGAGAGGGTAGTGGAAATGCGTAGATTTGTCTGGTGGACACAGGAGAATCATTAACTTAGCCTGCTATGGCGTCGAAAGTCATGAAACGCGAATGGCGTTTTAGTGGATCCTTAAACAAAATATACCCTTATGGAGCTCAATAATGGCAAGTCATTTGGATACTGAACAAGACAGGCGGTGGAATCTTAAAAGCGACGAGTAATGGACTTCGACAACAATCTGTCGCCAGTCGAGCCGAAATCAAAGTGAGCTGCCTTTCTAAAATATAAGATTTTACCAAGTGTGCTGTTATGTAGAACACTGAAACCAAATGGAAAATTCTCTGGTAACTTATGGGTTCAACAAAGAAAGAGAACGAATAGAACACGTTAAGTGGATCTGTGATCAACTCTGCACAGTCTTCAGGTAAAAAAAAAAATTGGAAATGTGACAGCCAAGAATTATTTGAAAGAAAGCTTGTCGTCGTCTGTTTTGTGCTTCATTCAAGGAAAAGGTTCTTCATGGAAACAGTTTGATCCTGAAATTTAAGTTTGTTGTAATATTGTGCATATTTGACACGACTGAGTTTTTTCTCTTCACGCACGTAATGAAATAGGAAGGGGTTTTTGCCTCTAATAGCAAATATGTTGTTTGTTTCAAAAATTTGTTCGCTGGAAAAGGCACAGGTAACCCAGGTTCACTGTGTGCGTCACGTAGGTATTAAAATATAAAGAACACATGAGGCGAAGTTTAGGTCTGAAAATTTGCTAGAAAATGGAAATAAAAATCGATAAAACTTACCATGTGATGAGCTGTTGTTGTCTTTAATACGTACACGAAGTTTCGGGAAAAATGGTCCCCGTTCACCTTCCTTCATAGTATAGTGACAAGGTAGGAGACGGAAGCCAACTTATGGACTCCGATCGACCCAAAACAAGCACGATTTTTTTCGCGAAAATCGAATCCAGTCGCTAAATAAACACGCCAGGCTCGTGGAACATGAATTTCTCTAAACCATGAATCCACTGAAGCATCTCCAGGTAGCAACCCGAAGCCACCAGACTGCGTAAAACTTGTAAGTTAACCTCGTAAAATGGCGGCCAGAAAGCGTTGTACTCGCGAAGTGTCCAATTCGAAATGGCACTGAACTCTGGACGCCTGGTGACGAGTTTACTAAGTTCTTGAGGGAGGAGAGTCCCACATTGCTAAAAACAAAACTCACTGAGCAATCTGGGACTCCCCTCCCTCCAGGGGGACTTATTATACTCGTCACCAGGCGTTTTGAATTGGACACTTCGCGAGTACAACGCTTCCTGGCCGCCATTTTACGAGGTTAACTTACAAGTTTTACGCAGTCTGGTGGCTTCGCGTTGCTACCTGGAGATGCTTCAGTGGATTCATGGTTTAGAGAAATTCATGTTCCACGAGCCTGTTGTGTTTATTTAGCGACTGGATTCGATTTTCGCGAAAAAAATCGTGCTTGTTTTGGGTCGATCGGAGTCCATAAGCTGGCTTCCATCTCCTACCTCGTCACTATACTATGAAGGAAGGTGAACGGGCACCATTTTTCCCGAAACTTCGTGTACGTATTAAAGACAACAACAGCTCATCACATGGTAAGTTTTATCGATTTTTATTTCCATTTTCTAGCAAATTTTCAGACCTAAACTTCGCTTCATATGTTCTTCATATTTTAATACCTACGTGACGCACACAGTGAGCCTGGGTTACCTATGGAAAAGGTGGCCTTTATGAATTCATCATGTTTTATGATATGTGTGCTGGATAGTTTTTATGGCAATAGTAAAGCATTTTCTCTGCTCTGTCTTGTTTCTCTGTAAGCAGGAAAGGTTTCATGAAAATAAACAGGTCTGTTGGAAGCGTGCTTTAGTTTCAACAAAATGAGCCCCAAAATCAGCAAAAAATTGTGACGCCGGTGAATAATAAAGTAGCTTCTATTTCCAAAATGATGGAATTACCTGGTGATAAATAACCTCGTCTTGGAGAGTAAATTTTTGACTTTGCAGAGACAATGGTGGGCGATTGTGATCTTTGTTTTGAATTCGCTCATTTATTGTCAAACTTTATAACACTGGACAGAAAAAGAAACTTACGAAAACCCGGTATCTTGCCATCATTTGACACAGATGCTTCACTGTTTGGCAAGTAAACATGCCGCGGTAACTTAATCACGGCGCCCGCTGAATTCCGGCGATGTCACTTTCGATTTTGCGATTTATTTGTGCAACCAAAACGTACAATAACAAAATTGAACGTAGCAAAAATCTCCCGAAATGTTTGTCGCTGATCGTAACTGTTTATATTCTATATTCACGGTTCAAAATTAATGTTGTTTTCATGTCGTAAATATGTTATTGTCGAGCAA
>NC_090872.1:43094492-43099492 GCF_036669935.1 Montipora foliosa
CTTTATTTAATCACAAGTACCGGAAGTTAATAAATTTGAATTTCTCAATGACACGGCATTGTTGTAAAAAGGCGTGGTAACCCCACCTGAAAGACAACTATCAATTATCAGATGAAACAAGGCCCTGGTATATCGGTCCCAAAGTCGCCCATGAGAAACTAGCCTTCACAGCTATGGGAAGCAAATGTTTCGAGCGGGGCATGGGGCGAACACTCGAGACATCATCTTTTAGATTTCTCAACGATGGTCAATTTGACGTACCAACCCAGTTGACAAACTTATTTCTGTTTTTCAATTCCCCACCGACACAGCACCACAGTTTCTTTAGAAAGTAACACCCTTTAGCCTTCACAGCAGACGGCTAAAGGGGGTTGCCCGCGCTTCTGGCCAGACTTAATTTTTTGAGAGGATAGAAAAGACAACCAGAAACGCGTTGGTCACTCAAGCCACTGAGACACAATATGGAGAAAACAGTAGTTTTACCAGGCGGAAAGCCTCTCAATCGTTTCCGGGTATCACAACCACAAACTGCGCGAAAAGTCACTCAGCTAAAGACTTTTTTAAAAGATATTTTCAGACGAAGTCATGGACGTCGCGTGAAAGGAAACACCGCAAAAAAAGCTGTCCAATGTCCACCACACGTGTCCTCATATTTCTAGCAATAAGCTGGTCTATTCTGACACAGTCGTAAATTGTGTACGACGGCCACCCTCTGGACTTAATACAGGATCACTAAAAAATACTCACTGGGCGTGGTCTAATGTCAATTTTAATGGCGTTTCATACAAAATACACTTCATGCAAGGAAACAATCAACACTCTTTCAAGCAATCAATACTTAAAGCGAAGTTGCCAACTTGTAAGTTAACGGTGTAACATTCCTAACATTGTAAGAAAGTACTGTTCAATAAATTGTCCTCTACTTTCCTATGTTACACAGTAATGTATTTCTATGACTTAAAGTTCACAACAAAATATCCCATTCCGTCATTTCATAGTTGTTACGTTCAATGTGCAGTGATGACGGAAATGTTGCTAATTAAAAGTAGCACAATAGACTATAAAACTGTTCGAAGTTAAAGTAATTGAGTAAGAATTATGGCGACTTAAAAAATACGGACACGTACGTCTGGCGCCTCGGTATTTGAAACGGCTTTTGTTTGTAGAGCAAGTCTAGCTGTCGGACATCATAAGTCTCTCTCATGTATATTACCGTCCTTTTTCAGTCACACGAAAAGTAGAGCTAAAAACTCGGCACAGCAATTCGGGCTGTGACTTGCTGTGAAAAAGAAGTTGACGTGAACTCGTAAATGGTCATTGACATTATCGATGCTAATGTTACGCGATTCCCTTTCATTTTCTTCAATCTCTCTGAGTTTCGTATTTTACTTGTAACTACATGTCCTCTCAAGGGGCTATTTACGTTCTATCGGCGATGCATAGTTATTTTGACCGTAACTTATACCTTTTCAGGAAGTCAAGCAGATCACACTTACTTATGATCCAGAGTCTACTCATGGGCAAAGTATATAGTTTCAATCCCTCACATGAATCCTAGTACTTGGCGCTTATTAAAACTATGCTCGTATCCTCAAACTGTTTTCTTTCTTTTCTCAAGTGCAGGGGTCCAGATGAGGGTTCTGTTTGGTCTGACCCTGCTCATGAACTATTAAAACCTACCTTCAATTCTACGCATTAACCATCGTTAAATTACCGCAAGTATACTTGAATCTTCCTTCCCCTCGGCAGCATTTCTACCATTTGGTAAACCAGTTTTATGTAAGTTATCATACTGAGAGTAATTAAGTAATACGTAGTATGTAGGTATAGTATGCCAGTAAAGTTTCTGTGATGCAAGATTGCACCTGCAGTAAATAAGCATTGTAAATAAATTAAAAACAAAAAACGGCATGCCAACCGATCGCCGTATTCACTGGACCACGTTCAGGAAAACGTAGCCACCACTGCCCGTTGGCATTTACAAGAGAGCAATAGCAAAAGAGCGCATTTTATGCCAAACAGTGTACTACTACTACTACTACTACTACTACTACTACTACCACTACCACTACCACTACCACTACCACTACCACTACCACTACCACTACCACTACCACTACCACTACCACTACCACTACCACTACCACTACCACTACCACTACCACTACCACTACCACTACCACTACCACTACCACTACCACTGCCACTGCCACTGCCACTGCCACTGCCACTACCACTACCACTACCACTACCACTACCACTACCACTACCACTACCACTACCACTACCACTACTACGGGGTCACTTTCACTTCAAGTGGTCTTCCAGTGAGCCGTAAGAATTAAGACTATTACATAAGTTACAACAATATCTAAAATTATATTAGTTGGTGACCTTAAAATACAGTAATGGAAGCAGTTAAATGAATTTTGATTAAGGATTTACAATATACTTAATATTATTTACACAAGCTTCTAGAATTTGCACAATAAAAAATATACGATTTTACTAAAAGTTATATAGTTCACTTAGGTTTTACTTAATTTCACTTAGAATATCTTTGAGGAACAATTTAAAATGAACTACGCTTTCCTGTTTTCTCGGCTCCACAGGGATTTTATTCCAGATGACCGATCCTCTGTAATGAAGGCTATGTTTTCCTGTCTGTAACTTAGGTTTAGGAATATACAAGTTGATAGACGAGTTTCTTAAGTCATAAGAGTGGACGTCAGAAACATTCTGAAAGATATTTTAACACGGCGGGGAAATATCATGAGTTATTTTGTACATCAGAATAGCGAGTTTTCTCATTCTCCTATCTACCAGTACTTCCCAACCCAGATCATCCAATAGATCTTTAGATCGTGTTTCATAATTTGAAAGAGTCACTATTCTAGCAGCTCTATTCTGAAGTCGCTGGAGTTTTTCCGTTAATCCTATCCCTATATATCCCCATACACAACTGGAATAATCAAAATATGGCAAGATAAGTGCTTTGTACACGATTTGCCTAGTTTCAAACGGAATAGTTGGGGGGGGGGCCTTTGACACCGTCTTTAAAAACTGGGGAAACTCTAGCACGCTTCCATTCGTCCGGTGCAATTCCAGTAAAAATTGAGAGATTGATTATGAAAGTCAAAGAAGAAGTGATTATAGGTGCAGCTTCTTTCAAGAGGCGCATCGATATATTGTTAAGCCCACTAGCTCTGTTCAAAGGCAGCTTGTTGATGAGACTAAAAATTTCAGCACAGGTTGTTTGTTTGAAAATAAAGGTAGCCTCAGTGGGTTTGATATAATCTGTGCATTTTATGGGTGTATCAGCAATCTCGGCAGCCAAGGTTGGCCCAATTTCTGAGAAGTGCTTGTTTAAGATCCCTCTGATATCTCGAGGTGATTCACAGGTGAGACTACTAAACTCTATTTCGTTTATTGTTGTGGTTTTAGATTGATTCCCAAGCATAAAGTTGATTCTTCGCCAAATGTTTCTAATACTACATAATTTTGGACTGAGAATTTGTAGCATTGGTTAATTGGTGTTTTCTTTGTACACTGGAAGCAGAGTTTGGAACAGTATGGTAATGTACACAGGTTTGCTGTATGGCCACCACTGTACACAAATAAATAAATTATTATAATACCTTTCATTCAAAGTGAGCAGAAGTGAAAAGTAGTAATAGAATTAAACTGAGGGCTACACCTCACACAAGCGACCATAAGCCTGGAAGCATTGCAAGAAAAAGAATTCTAAGTATGAACTCGGAGAGCAAAAACTGAAGAATATTGAACATATTCAATTTTCGTATTCTTGACATTCTTATGTTTTCCCAGTTCACATCGACAATTCTTATGACACTATGTCAAATGTGAACCAGCCTTAAGTTACAAAAGAATGAATTAAAAATAGAGTTTCAACCAGCCAAACTGGTTTCCTTGCATTGAAGTATTTACAGTATGCACAAGACAGTGAATTAAGTTTTCAGAGATCCCATGTTTTATGAGTCAATAAATCAATGAGTCAATGAGTCATGAGTCAATGAGACTCACAGACAATATAGCAATAATTTACTGATTAAGCGTAAGTCCTCGTTTCAGTGATTAGGCCTAAGCACTCTCTGAAATTTTAGCTTTCATTTTATGGTTTGGTTAACTGCACTAACTCATTGACTCATAAACAGTGTACACTCAAGTTTTCACAGTTAACTTCTATGTCTACAAATCACATCTGCATTCTTTGTGCTTTTAAAATTAATTTCTTCAACCAGGAACAAATAATTTTTCAAGTGTTCTCATCCACTGCTGCAAAAACACCCTCACAGAACAGAACTGTTTTGTTGAAACATAACAAAATTAAACCTTGTTTATAAAACAATAACTTAAGGTTACACCTATGATAAAAACATAAGCGCTTTCTATAACTTCAACATTAACTGAGCCTATCCAATACAAAATTAAATCAATGCAATTAAAAATTTCCATGCAAACTGAAACGTTTAACAATAGAACGTTTCACTGTCACTGTCATGCAACAAAAAAATAAATTCGAAATCGATCAATGAAAAAGGCCAAGAACTTGGAATATTGTAGGAAACAAATTTATAAACCACCTCCTCAATTCTCAGGTGTGTGCGGTACACCTAATTTGAACACGGCCTAAAGCTGTGTTCACATTAGGTCTCGATTGTGATCGAATTATAATCGAATTAAATATTAAATGGGTTCACATCAACTAATTACAGTCCCTGATTATAACTGGATTGATTACTTCAAACAACCTCAAGGGGGTTGTTTGAAGTAATTACAGTGCGTAATTGAACAGAATGGCGAAAAAGTGGGTTGTTTACCATTTACAAGCAGAAACCGGTTGGTACTAGGTTTGTTCAAATGGTAAGCCAAAACTCCCGAATGGGAAATTTAGTTGGGATTGGCGTGTACCATCTACAAAATCCGTTCAAGGTTACCGAGAGAGTCTGGAGGGAGGCAAAATCATGGGGGTATGCAAA
>NC_090872.1:43124492-43134492 GCF_036669935.1 Montipora foliosa
TCCTATAAAATTTGAATTGAACTGAATCCGCACCTTTTTTGTGGAAAGCCTGTTGCCTTTTCTGGATCAAATCTTTAAGTGCTTTGTCATCCAAGGAGCATCACGTGTATTCAACCGAACTTTGCTGACAGGCATTAAAATGTCGAGGCCCGTGTGTATAACCTCTTCAAAAACACTGAGAAAAGCATCGCAGCTTTCAAGGCAGCCAAATAACAAAGGCCAATCCAATGAGCATAGAAATCTTCCCATCTCTGCTTTTTGGCTGGGTCGTAGATCTCGTTTGAGAATGAATTTGTCAGGAGCAGAGCCTGATTTTCTCGCCAGAACCGAGACAGATATAGTATTGTAATCGGATAGACCAGAGGGTGGAAAGGTCTGTGGTTTACCGTAGTGATCATACAAGTTAGTTAATACTAAGTCCAAGATAGCATCCTTCCTGGTTAGCGTTTTCACGATTTGCTTTAGTTGAAAGTGTCGTTTAAGCCGTGTGACGTCAAGGCGATTAAAATCGCCGGTTATGATGAGCGAACAGTTGGGGTAAGTTGACTCCGCCGCGGCCAGAGAGTTAAACAAATGCTCACGTATAAAATTGTCATCTGCTCCTGGTGCGTGATATAATACAACTACTATCAAACAGGAGAATCCTCTTGGAAGGCGTGCAGGTCTTAGATGAACCCATAAGATCTCATGATCGGCACAACACGACAATTCATCAAGTCGTTGGTATTTAAAGCTTCCATCTCTTAGGTAAAAACAGACACTGCCATGATTATTTACCATCCTGTCTTTCCGTATTATTGTGTAGCCAGGGATACGGACTGCACTATCAGCGATGGTTTCCTTCAGCCAGGTTTCCGTAATGAAAGCCAAAGAGATGTCAGATCTTAGGAGAAACTCTTGTACTTGGTCAATCTTTGGCGCAAGGGACATAACATTGGAAACCATAAGCTTTGGGACATAATGGGCGCTTTGTGACTGATGTGCGACGGTATTAAAGTCGATTTCAAAGCGAGCTCTAGAACAACGAGGACTGATCTCTGTAGGGACGTAGCATGTACATTAGCATAACTATCAAAACAAGGTTGGTCAAAAACCCTCGATTGATTCTTTCTCTTGCCAGCGCTTTTACCACGATAATGGAAAATCTGTAGAGATTTCAACATCTGATGGGTAGACTGGCTCATAGATGTTGTTTTGGCGAGGTGACGAAGACGTAACAGCTCGCGTCGTGAGTAAGACAAACTGTGTCCACATTGGGATGTAACATGCAAATGAGTTTCGGCCAAACGAGAAGGATTCAAACTGTCTTGCACAAAACTCGGGCCAGGATTTGGGTTTATATCTATACAAATGGCGATATCACTTGGAGGATCGTGTCTAGGAATTAGAAGTGTTGTTGAGCCGCGTTTGGACCATGGGGCAACTGAAAAACGTGGCCTTCAAAGAGCCAAGTTGGTGTTGACCAGGTTGACTTGACATGGGAGACATTTGTTAAATCCTGGTTTCGTAGATGTCACGAATGACCAAGGACTGTAGCCAACTCTGAAGAAAAGCACTTTTGCCGACTGTTGAAAGTGATACAGGTGTGGCAAATGACAACTATTGGTTGCTAAGTATAAAATAGTCAGAGACTGAAGGCAAGCGGCCACCATTGCTAGCACCAGGGATGGGATGCCAGTCCATTGCAGGGCTATTCCCATCATTAGATTCGCCGGTACCCATTTATACACCTGGGTGAAGAGAGGCACCGTGAGAGTAAAGTGTCTTTCCCAAGAACACAACACAATGTCCCCTGCCAGGACCCGACCCCGGACAACTCAATCCGGACTCGAGCGCACTAACCATGAGGCCACCGTGCCTCCCCGATACAGGCAACTTAAAGGGGTCAAATCAGTTTTAACACTTTCAAAAAACTGTACAGTTTGGAAGGATTGCGCCTACCCAACTGTTTCACAAAACGGCAATGCTATGATACCATATGAAACATCAAGATGCACTAATTTATGTGACGTAATAGGGCACCATGGCCATCTAATTAGCCATCAAATAACACCCTATCTTTTGTCTTTAAACTGTTAAATTGCTGGAGAGTGATTAGCACACTAAGGGCACTTTCCATTTGACATAACCTGCGACAAGGCGTACTTTTCATCAGGAAAAGTACCCCTGATACAATTTCTTTTCGAGTCGACTGCTGCCCACCTGTCAAAAGTGATGTTGTCTTGTGTCATGCTATAAATGTGAGCCAATCAGATTTCACCGCAAATGACCTGCACATTGCGATTCAAGGGAAGACGACAAAAACAAAATAGAACTCTAGCTGGAATGTCTATGAAGTCAGACTTTATCCATACAATCAAAGCTACTAGTATTTCTGCAAATCCCACTTGACATTTGGTGCAGTTTTTATGCTTAATTAAACCATCAAGGAACAAAGAATTTCGAGATAAATCACAGAAAAAGCAGACTCCTTTATGTTATCAGGTGCAATCAACAGTACAATAAACCTTATTTAAACTCGAATGTTCAAGTCAAAGATGGCAATAAAAGATGCTAATATCTTCTAGTTTTCCAGGTGCAGCTACTCAACTACTATTTTGTGAGTGTCACTAAACCATTGTTCAACGCCTCCGTAAATCTACCTGGTAACTTCTCTGTCAAGCTCGGCTGATACCCCGACTGTGGTGGCAACACAAAGATCTATTCGGCTCTTTTTGGATTCACGACTTGTTGATTCTGAATATATTCCAAAAGATTTACCACAACTACAAACATTTTCGAGTCAGTGGAAGTGGAACGATGCATTTTTTCTAGAATATTTGGGGCTGTAAATCCCTTACGAAGTACAACTATAATGTCTTCTTTCAGACAAACCATTCTTCGGATGCACTCTCTCTGCTCTTCCTTTAAAGAGTTTTGAAAAAAATCTGAAGTCGTGGCAACAGGAGCTGTAAACTGACCCTAAACATCAGTCATTCATTCATTCCTTATCATTTCTGTAACCAATCGGAGCGAGGCTCCAAGAGCTCTGTTGTTTCTCGACCAATCAGAAAAAAAGCCAAATTTTGGCTTTTTTACCTACGATCCATACAGAAAATATATCATGCCCTCCTTCCCTAAGATGATAAGTAGAGAGCGAGGTCACGATCGCAGGTTACATTTGACAGAACTGACCGGCCAGACCGGGCATTTGGAAGGAGTAACTCTACAACGCCTTCAATATAACACACTTCGAGAATGATATGTACTCCTCCAGAACAATGTGAGGGATTATTGTGCAAGTGTTCCTTCAAATTATTGTGTTTTCTTTGCAAACTGACGGGTCTGGGCGGTCAGTTCTGACAAAAGGAAAGCGCCATAAGACAAAACTCTCTGCAAAGTTTAAAGAAATCTCTGGAACAGATTCATAGCCTACGAATCCATTCCAGAGATTTTTTAAAAACTCTGCAGAGTTTCATCTTAAGTTTTCAGCAATAAAAAAATGGGGCTCACCGAGTTCGTTTGTTAGATACAAGCAATTAAACACAAACTATAGTGAGTTTTTAGATGGTTCTTTTGCAGCCATGGTAATTTATTTCATGTACGTCGCATTAATATATGCATCTTGTTAAGCAATTAGTGGTGTTTAATAGGGTACCATAACATTGCCGTTAAGTGAAACAGTGTTATAGAGATAATCGTTCTAGTAAGACATTCCCTCCAAATAGTTGAAACCGGTTTGAGCCACCTTTGTTACATTACATAAAATATTTTACTTATGGTACATTGACTAGAAAAATGTTAAAAACTGCACTATATTACATTCAACTAATACGTTTTCACTGCTACTTAGTAACAATCACAAATTTATAGCGGTGCACTGAAAGTTCAAACCCAACTTACCTTTTCCGTGAGCAAGGGAGATTTTCTGTCATCTAACTGACTGCTTTGCTGGGAAACTTTGCACTTTTCATCCGACATCTTAGACATGTTAGTTCGTTTGGAACTTGGTTTTGGACTGGGCTTTGCCATCTCGGACAACTTTATTCTCATGTTGTCATTTTTCATGTTTGCGGCTCTTCTATTTGATTCCTTAACCTGCTTGTAATTTCCTGCAGTTTGGAGCGATTTTGATTTTCTTGGTGATTTACTGACATCAACTCTTGTATTTTGGCCTTCTAAGGGTGTATCCAGCTGTACAGGAAAAGTTGCACTGGAAGTTCTTCTATAAGGTAACATGAAAGCATCCTCCAGGGGAGCAGGTGGATTCACATCTAGTTCATGCGTATCTTGTTTCGTGAAAGAGCGTTTATTATTTTTTTGATTCGAAGGTTGCTTCTTTCTCTGGCCTTTTTCAGACTGTGATCTTACCTTTTTAATCCTCTGAACACCATCTCTACATGATGAAGGAGACAACAATTTTTCCTGGGAATAGGTATTTTGAATGGAAACGGGAGATGAAGGTGTCCATTGCGATTCCAATGATTCACTTAAATTTATCTCGTTCAGTTCTTGTTCAAATGGTTCTTTGTGTCCAGACAGTAATGTTGAACCGGTTTGGTCACTTTCTTTAGGCAATTCAAGGCCACGTTGCGGTATTCTCGGACTTGATAACGTAGCTGTCTCTCTTCCTGAATGAGCAGCAGTATGTAATAGATTAGCCTCAGGTATTTCTGTTGACTGTTTGAGCATCGAGCCATGGGTGTCTAAAAGAAAAAGTACAGCAACATTTTATTAATACACCAGTGAATGCTCAACAAATGGCCTGAGTGTAAAGCTCTGGCCACACAGAGTTGCACACACTCACAAGTTTTCACTGCTACTGCTTGTAACACAATCACTAACAATTATATATATACCAGATGAGGTTTAGCATAATGTGAAGAAATTTGTAGATCCATGACTTACTTTGATCCTTTACTCTAATTGGTTACACTCTCTAAGTCCTTACTTAATCCTTCACTTGGGTCACTCAGAGTGTTTGTTGGCATGTAACAAATGCGTTCCATTCTGGGGACCATGCGCTTCTCTAGGTAGCCAATTAAATGTACATGAATATCTTTTTCTTACCTCTCCAAAACTCCACCAAGTTCTTTATCATTGAATCAAGATCTTTTAGCTAAAAAAGACTGTGCTATTTGTGTTTTTGGCAGTGACACATTTGCAAGTTCACAGTTAACAATTAATGCATCGAAATGATTGTTGGGCAAATGACATTGCAGGGATATAAGCCACCCCCAAAAGAAGAAACATTTGAAACAAATAAAAAAAAGAATCAACAACCAAACAAAACCACAGAACCTTAGGCTGGTGGCAATAATGATGAAAAGCGCTACTGTAACCAGTGGTCGCGTCAGCCTAACCATGAGCTTTATGAGATGTTTTCCAACAGATGTCTTGTCAGTAGGAGGTAAAGCAGGAAACTTGACCAAATTTGGCTGTTTGCCAGAAATCTCCAAATTAACTTAGCTTAATGTTAGCTTTATTTTAAAGGGGAAAAAATCATTTTTACACATTAATTGAAACTTTTTGCATATTTTCTGTGATTTTCCTTCAGTTAATTGTCCAAAAATTTAATTGAAATCTTGAGGCAATTAATTGAAAAATAGCTTCACTTGTATAATTTAATCTAGCTTAAATGTGGCTATTCCAGAAATTTAAGATGACGCATCAATTATAACCGAATCATGCAAAAAAATTGTCAGCCGGTTCAAAGTGGTTTAAAACTGTAATATGACCTAAATGCGCAAGGGAAAAAATGTGGTTTTAAAAAATATTTCCTTATAATAAAAGACGTCAGGAATCCAAGAGGAAAAAAATTATTACAAGAGAAAAGAAATGAAGAAAGGAGAAAAAAAAGAGGAAGAGGAATGACAGTGAATTAAAGAAAAGTCGAGATTTTTGTTAAAAGAAAGAAAAAATCCAGAATTAGCAAAAAAATTACCCAGAAATTAAAGAAATTTGTGAAATTGTAGGTACTGAATCAATTTAAACAGATGAAGAAAAAGAAATAAAAATTACAGAAAAAAATCAGCATTAAAAGGATATACAAAAGAGTTTGAATTGGATCTTTCAGATATTAAAACAGAAAATATAGATATTTTTGAATTTGGTTCACAAATTAATATATAGATTTAGCAAAGCCTAAAAGCCGAGCTCTCTGGTTATTTATTCTTCCTGCCTGTAGGGTTAGTGAAAATAAAAGGTTTCGAATCGTCCGCGTTTCCATGTTTTCGGTTGCTGCTTTAATAATTAAATCATTTTCATTGCTTTCTTCTATAGAAAAATTCATTGCCTAACTAGTGAATTCCTTGTTACATTTTACGCTAAAAACTGAAATCGCATGAATCATGAAGCCGTGAGTGAAATTTAATAATAATAATAATAATAATAATAATAATAATAATAATAATAATAATAATTAATAAGGACGCTCCCAAGGACGCGGCTGTGAAAATCACAGCCGTCACTCTCCGTAAAATTCGCTTTAAAACGCTCTTGTAATGCGTTTTTGCAAATCTATTCCACCTGAATTGCAGTTAACATCAACTACAATCTACCGCCCGCTCGAAGTGACTCAAGAAATACAATTCTCTGCAATATGAGTGCGGAAAGAATCCAACATGGTAGGACAATATGGACGGAGCAAATGTGCATTGACTTATTAACTTGTAAAGATGAAGCTAAACAACTATTTGCATTGGAAGAATGCCCTACTACTCATGCAGCTAACGTTAAAGTTTTGGAACGAGAAAGGATACGAAAGTCTGGGAAAAACAGCACAAAATTTAAGGGATAAATTAGCACATCTAGAAAAAACTTGTAAGGTGAGCACAGTACGCATAACAAATGAACTACAAGAACAAAGAGAAACCAGTGAACAAAGACCAAACAATAGAGAGACAGAAACCGAAGATCATACAAGCGAACTACAACAAAGCATCGACTGGACAATTGAAGATCTTAGTTGGATTGCACAAATAACGCAAGCAGCCAAGTGTATCTATGATGACATTGTGAAAGACATAGGGATTACGAATAAGCGAGATGTAAACACCTTTGTTAAAAAGAAAAGCTACATCAAGAAAATAGACATAGATCGACTACAATACGCTGCAAAATCGCTCATCAAAACAAGCCCGTTAATTGACCCACTCCAGTACCTTTGGGAATAAACGTGTTCAATTTACTCTGTTGTAAAAGCATGGAAATAAATTCATACCAAAGAAAGGAACGAGGATAAAGAAAGAAAAACTAGTGGGAAACTGCGATGGATGATTAACATGGAAAGAAAAATGAACAATCTGCGAAAACATATCTCTCAGATATGCGAAGAACTGAAGAGGATACGTGACAATTGTGAACTTACGCCAAAAATGAAGAAAATCGATTCTGGATGATCAAAGAAATTAAAGGAAGAATAACCATCGCAAGCTTGGCAACTTTAAAGGAAAGGAAGATTAACGCCATTCGAGCCCTGAAAAGACAGAAAGAAAAAAAGAAAGAAGACAGCTTATGAAAGATTCAAGACCAACCAGTGGTTCGATGTAGATGAAGGTTCGTTCTACAGCCATTTAAACAACATTATCAAATCAACAGAAGCAAACCATCACCCAAAATATACTGGTAAAGAAATGCCACCTTCAACTAATCAAGATGCCACCCCCACAACAATAACAACAAGAGAAGAATTCGAAGGATTCTGGAGACCAATATGGGAGAGTGCAAGCCAAGTACCTATTGAAGCAGATTGGATAAAGGATACTGAAACAGCCCTTAAACAGCACATTATCCACCCAAGTGGACCTATAACAATAAGCAAAGAAATAATCACCAACAGCATTAAAAACAAGAGAAATTGGTCTTCGCCAGGTAAAGATAAAATCACCAACTATTGGATAAAGAAAATGGATACCTTTCATGGAGACACCGCAGCAGCACTGAACACCATACTTACAGAGAGACTAGGGATACCAGCTTGGCTTACCGTAGGAAGAAGTGTTATGATTCCGCAGAAGGATAACCCATCCACTCCTGACCACTGTCCAATAACCTGTTTAAACACCTTATACAAGCTCATCACGTCAGTGATTGATCGTCAACTACAGGTACACGAGGACAAGAACAATCTGATGCAAATCGATCTAAGAGGAGGCAAAGCAAAATCAATGGGCACCATAGATAATCTGCTGATTGATAAGATGATATTAGAGGACGCCCACTTCCACAAGAAGAACCTATCCTGCACTTGGGTAGACGTAAAAAAGGCATTCGATTCCGTCTCACACCAGTGGATTATCAAAACCCTTGAAATGCAGACCTCATACATCTTATTAAATCTATTATGAAAACATGGAACATCAATCTGGAAGTAACCACTAACAAGGTCAAAGAAACCATTGGCCCCATCAAAGTCAACAGGGGAATTCTACAAGGAGACTCTTTTTGTGTCCGGCTTTTTACTCCATCGCTTAACCCAATTGCATAGTACCTTAGGAGCACGGAAGGATATAAACTATCACATGCCCCAGACAGAAAAATCACCCACGCCCTTTTTGTTGATGATTTGAAAACTTATCATCGATCTGAACAAAAGGCAGTAACTGTGACAAGCAAGCTGAAGAAGATGTTTGCAGACATTGGCTTAGAATGGGGAATTAACAAGTGCGCTGCAATACATATGAAACGAGGGAAACTGGCACCCAACGACAGCGCCTCAGAAATGCCTGTAAGGAACGACTGCTCCATCCCAGTGATAGGCAGCGAAGATCACTACAAATTCTTAGGAAAGTACCAGAATACTCAGCATCTAGAGGATAAAGTTATTGAAGAGGCTTCCAATCAGTACGAGGATCGGCTTTGGGCAGTTTGGACTTCTCCATTGTCAATACCACGAAAAGTTCGTGCCACCAATGTTTATGCTGTACCTGTCTTACAGTACTATATGTGGACCACCGATTGGTGTCTTAATCACCTCAAAGAACTCGACAGGCTAACAAGGAAAGTTATCAATGACTGTAGTGGAAAGCATAAGCATGAACCAACACCATTGCTTTACTTACAGCCAGAACAAGGAGGGAAAGGATTAGTCGAATTAGAAACATTGTACAAGAACACCAAGTTAAAAATAGCTAACTACATTAACAACTCAAAAGACCAGCATATCAAACTCGTAAAGTCATCCCAGCTGAAAAAAGAACAAAGCCATCTAAGATCTATGTTTAAAGATGCCAAGAAGTACGCAGAGGAAGTGAACATAAAGTGTGATTTTGACGATGGAGAAACAATCTTGAGAAACGGCGACAAAGAAATGCGCGTAAGCGGTAAGGAACCATACAAAGTAAAGAGCATTATAGACAAGGCGAACTCCGACAGGCACATGAGAGATGGGAAATTTGTGACTCAACACTGGAATGATCCCCAAATATCAAATAATTCATATGACATCTTTAAACAGTGGAAGAACATTCCAGACATTGTAATGTCAATCGACACAAGTATCAGACAACAACTCCTGAACACCAAGACCTACAGATCCCAGAAGTTGCACCAACAAGTAGAAGAACTGTCCTGCCAACTCTGTTCTGAGAAACAGGAGACTGTATCACACGTACTTTGTGGCTGCTTACATATAGCTCAGTCACTTTACAAAACTCGACATGACAAAATGCTTCACCCTGTCTATCATGCTCTCCTTGAAAAATATGGTTTCGATGAATCTGATTATTCTTCTCCATGGCATGTGCAATCCCACCCTCAGCCAACCAAAGAAAACGAAGAAGCAAAGATATTATGGGACATACCATGGCAACTTGAAAAATGTCCTAAGGACGGTGCAAACAAGCCAGATATCAGTATACTAGACAAGAAGAAAAAAGAGTGGTCTCTTGTGGAAGGTACGATAAGCACTCCAGGAACAATTGCCGAAAGAACCACGTACAAACAGAACAAGTACTTAGACCTTAGATTGGGAATAAAGAACTTGTATCCAGGCTACAAAGTGAAGCTTATCACCATAGTA
>NC_090872.1:43139492-43151992 GCF_036669935.1 Montipora foliosa
TTTACCGGCATTTGTAGTCTTTGTGTTAAAGGAATACGTGAGGTGATATCCTCCTTACTCGACAATGAAACTCTTGAAACGAGGAGAGAAGTCGAAACGGGAAAATTCTCCCTGGGTAAAAAGTAAGAAAAAGACCGGGCCTAAAAGATTCTATCACGGAAACAAAGCAACCTAGGTTCGCTGCTAGAGACAAGGGCTAAATCTGTAATCAGGTATAAATAATCTATGGCTAACCTTAATTGAAGGCAAATCACAGAAATCATGCAAAAAGTTTCAATTCATGGGTAAAAAATGATTTTTCCCCTAAAATTAAGCTCATTTAATTTGGAGATTTCTGGTACACAGCCAAATTTTGTCAAGTTGACTGCTTTACCTACTACTTTCATCTTCTCTTAACTACAATCATGGACAAAAGCGTTGGGAAGGTAGCTTCATTTTACAGATAACCCCCCTCCCCTTATCAATGTTGGATTTCCAGGGGGCAAATTGGTGACTTTTCTTGCCTGAATAACTCTAACATTGAATATGGGGGAGGGGGGCCACAAGAGCATGGTATTTCCCAAATACTTCAGCCAATAGTAAGAATAATCGAATTAGGTGTGAAGTGAAGTGATGCCCTCAACCTTCCCAACAACTTTTGACCACAATTGTAGATAATGTGACCTTAAAATTGCTCTCCATACATGATAATAGGAAGTTTAAACCAACAAAAATGGTAACAATGCAATCTTCATCCAAAAAGCAAAATGATCACTGCTTTACTCAGCAAACCCTACCTTGGTTGGTTCTTGGTGCTACCTTCTCTAAACGTGATTTTAATCCGGAAACATCATGACCAGCGGATTCCAAATCTTTAATCCGCTTGGCAGCTCTTTGCTGTGGCATAAAAGAATGCTAGCAAATTATCAATACAAAGGCGTCCGATCCTCTTTTTCAACCTAGCGAAAGCTGTCACTTCTCAGTCGTGCACAGCTTTCCAAATGTCCATGGAATTCCCATAAGAGACTTAATAAACCTTTGAACGCAGGCGTATTCCCAGCCGGAAATACACCTGCATTCACAGGCTACTTTTGCCCATATACTCCAGTTTGTGTTTAACACCTGGTCTTCGTTTTAACAACAGTAGCCACTTTTTAAGTTGACAGAACTCCCACGATCTATTGTGAAAACTGAATTCCAATATTTTACCCTGACAACACAAATGACCAAATAGAAAAGTAAAGACCCCAGCTTGACCGCTCAATCATCTCGAAGGAGGCCTACACGCTTGCCAAAAACCAAAGGAGCCGAATGAAACCAGCATGCTGCCCTTTGCCTTCAGGTTAAGAAGTTACAACACACAAATGACGAAACTAGTTTCTCTTTATCCTTCTTCTACATTAAGTCTTAGTCTACATTAAAGATAACTTTACCACTATGGCAAATCCTATGTTACATTAGCAAGGTAACCTCGATGGAATTTGATCGTCTAGGTCACTATGAAGATGACTTCCGCTCAGGTTGTCAAACATCAGTCCTTCTCAGGACTATTTTCACTCAAACGATCAAAATCCATCAAGGTATGTAACTCCTGGGTTCAAATCATTTGCTATAAGGTAAGTCAACCAATAGTGTGATCCCTTACCTGCTGAGCTGATTCATAAGCCTGTAAAACGCTTTTCTGTAACGCTTCTGTACGAAGCTGCGCTTCTTCCTTCAAGTACAAAAATGCTTAATTTTAATTGAGGTAAAAATTGAAAAGGTTAGCCAATTTGAGTGTTTTCTGGTCCACGACCACTTCATCATTGTTGCCCACTTATGTCCAGAAATGCACGCAATTAGATGCAAGCCCAATTTTGATATTCAACTCGCAGTGCTCCTTTACCTCTAAGCATTTGCTACTAATTTCCAACAACAAGGTTAATTAAGTGCAAGGGTTAAGCTTTCAATTTAGTGAGTAGGGTTATGCACTGTCGTATTTGAAACAGTTAGGATTCCAGGAGGTGTATGACAACTGCAGGCCACATGCTGCAGACTGTCTACAAATAGCACTGATAAACAGAATTTAAGTATAAGCACCCATTTCATTAGCGCTCATAAACAGTATTTAAGGATCAGTCTACAGTCTGCAAGTGTCAGACACTGCATTCTAGGTATTAGCATTGGCATGCATTGTAGTGATTGGAGTAACTTAATTGAAGTGTTTAGTCTAAAACAGCCGTTGCCTTGGTCATTGGGTTAAGAAAATTGGTTCATGGTTATTGGAAGTTAAGGTGACTCAAATCAGTTTCAACACTCTTAGGGAGACCTTGTTATTAGAAGGATTAACTCTACAATACTTTATCACGTAACAGCAATGATATGGTACCATGTAAAACATCAATTATTGCTTAACAAGATGCAGTCATTTTTGTGACGTAACAAGTTACCATGGTAATAAGAAAGCCTTGCAAAAACACCCTATATTTTAGCTTTAGTAGTTCATATCTGAAAAACGAACTCGGTGACCCCAATTTTTTATCGCACAAAAGTAATCAGCAGGCCAAGATATAACTCTCTGCAAAGTTTAAAAGAATTCTGTGGAGTAGATTCAGAGCTATCTTAAATTTTCAATTATTTAAGGTGGCTCTGAATCTGCTCCACAGAATTTTTGTAAACTTTGCAGAAAGTTTCATTCTGGCATATCAATTACATTTCAGAAATAAAAAATGGGGGTCACCGAGTTCGTTTTTGAGATATGAGCAGCTAAAGCCAAACTATGGAGTGCTTTTGCAGGGCTTTCCTTGTGTCACGGTAACGTTTTACGTCACAAAAATGACCAAATCTTTTTCAGCAATAATTTGTGTTTGACATGGTACCATAACATTGCTGTTAAGTGATAAAATGTTGTAGTGTCAATCCTTCTATATGAGAACGTTTCTTTCAAGTGTGGAAACCGGTTTGAGCCACCTTAAGCATTCTTTCAAATGTAGGGTAAAGGGGTTAGATTGGAAAGAAGCTGTGGTCCTGTGTTGGTGGGTAAGTGAAATAAAGGAAAGGGTTTATGAAATGACTTGATATGGAAAATTGACCATTGTAAAGAAATTCTAACGTTGACGTTTTTGGGCTGAACAATCTGCGTTCCATGCAAATTTTGCATTTAAGTCTAAGCACCCATTTCAAATAGCGCTACTAAACAGTTATTAAGTCTAAGCCCCATTTTGAAATGGACAGCTTTCAATAACTGCGTGACTTGCATGTTGACTCGCATAGCTTGCCTTGTTGGCTTGCATGACTCGCAGCCATGGCTCACTGGCTCGCACATTGTCCTCACTCTGACGTTTTGAGCATTAGCCCTTCCTCAGAAGGGCAAACCCTTTTTTGTCTTTCACATATCAGGACTACTTTTTTTAACATAAAAGTGATATTCTTTATTTTAATAAGTCATTTGGCAGTATAACTTGTTTATTACAAGATTTAGAAATAATTGTCTCACAGATTTTCAATTAACAAGAGCAGTACACAAATACCAGAAAGTAACCACACTACAATAAAATTACAGTGCTGTTATTATTTTGTACCGTTACGATATTAATAAACTTATTACTCATTTTGCAAAATGGCCTGTTTACATACTGATGTAAAAGAAATTCATTTGGAATAATCGAAAGCAACACTAGTAGCACTGCACAGATCATCTTGGAGGAGATATAAGTGACCAGATGTTTCTAATCTTGGTCCCTACTCGAGCAGAACGGTTTTTCAATATGAGTTACTTTTCGTACAAGCAAGTACTACTGGGGTACAATATGTTACATTTTACCATTCAGTCGATCCCTATCAAAGAGAGGAATGTTGGAGCTGCCATTGATTGGTGGGCATTTTTTAGGCATGGAATAAGCACATTTTGACGAGAGTGTTAACAACTTTCTGGGTGATTTCTGCATAATTTCTTGAAGCCACTTTTTCACACTTGTGTCCTTTGTGAGAAATTCGACTGAGTACTTGGGACAAGATTTGAAACAGTTTCCGTTTTGAAACTACTTTCTTGTTGTTGGGTGGGGTAGGATAGAGGTAATGGGGAATCTCAGGGAGGGGTAGGAGAAGTAGAACACGGAAGAAAGAAATATCACGTTTCTTTTTAGACCCCCAAAAAACCAAGCCCCTATTTTTTAACTACACCCCCTAAAAACGAAAATGCCTTTTCCAGACAGTTGATAGAAATAAAACAGTTTAAAAAATTCTGGACTGGTTCAAAAAAAAATTAAACCAGAGGTCAAAATTGAACTGCAACAATTACACGATACCAGTTCATCCTGGTTCTCTCTTATCATGCTGTATTTGTTTACATAATACCAGTACAAAATGTCATACCAGTACAAGTCCCCACAAAAATTACTTCACATGGAAACACCCTCGCTCTGGCCATTACTTCCTGGTTGACTAAGTTGTCACCCAAAACAGTGGGCTGAATGATATCCTGTGTACAAAGACCATGCGTGGAACAGGGTGTTCAACTGACCACTACCTTGTGAGGCGTCAAATTAGACTCAAGATCACTCTGCAACATAGAAAGAGCCCAGCCAATCAGCAAACTAGGCGATGAGGAGAACTGCAGGCTTGCTGCGCTGTTATCGTTGCTGTCGAGGGAACAGCAATTACCCCAGTTGGACCAGAGGGCATTGAGGAGCAGTGGCACGCCATAAACAATGTAGTCTTCTATGCCGCTAAGGAGACCCAGAAACATCCTGATGGGATTCTGAGAGAATGGAGAGGAGATTGAGAATCTGCTGGATGAGAAGCAGCGCCTGCATCATCAACATCTGCAGGAGAACTCAGAGAGGAGCAAGGCAGCCTTTGCAGAGCTCAAGCCAACAAACACAGAGAGGTGAGGGGGCTGACAAATGACTGGTTGTGCTGCAGGCAAGCAAAAGGTCTGCTGAGCATTTCTGACCAGCATGACTACCAGGGACTTTTCACAGACCTGAAATTAATCTACAACCCTAGGAGTAATACAGTGGCACCGGTTAAGTCAGCAGGCGAGAGCAAACTACAGACTGGCCTCCAGGAGAAAAGACCCACGTGGAAGGAACACTCCTGTAACCTGCTCAACTAACAAGGCTCTGCACAAGCAGACACTTACAGATGGCTAGAGAGATACCAGACCCAAAATGACCTATGCCGTGAAATCGCTATGCAGGAGCTTCAGAAAGCCATGAAGACCACAGCGAGCCAAAAGCACCAGGCTTAGATAGTATTCTCTCATATGCACTGCAGAAAGGTGGTCACAAAGTCTGTGAAGAACTGTTGAAGCTGTTATACACCTCTCTCGCCAATGAGTGCTTAACTCAGGACTTCAAGGATGCCCTGATAGTGATCATCTACAAGAAGAAGGGAAACCGAGCAGACTGTGGAACCACAAGGGCAATTCTCTTTTCGCCATCACTAGCAACGTCCTGGCAAAGATCATCCTCAACCAGCTAAAAACCATCTCAAAGCAGGTCCTACCAGACTCAGTGCACCTTCAGATCAGGTTCTGCGATGTACCAGCAGAGCGAGTGTCAGGGCCCTCGTCACCACATCGCAGAGATGCTGGACTCCTCCACTTCATCTGTAGCAAATGCCATCGCTGCTGCAGAACAAGAGCAGGCCTTGTGGCCCATAAGTGGGCCTGCCCATGCTGACTCTCTGGACTGGTCAGTCAACGTAGACCCCGCGGACAGCCGATGTAAACACTATATGAAATTGACACCTTGTACCAGAATGAAACGTGTAACGGTATGAGATTTTACACATGCTAATTACTAGCGTTTTTCTGTACATTCTTCAAAGCTAACATTCAATGATTTGGAATAACAGAGTACTTTGTTCGTGCATTATGATACGTTTTGTGATTTGAAATGATTAACAGCACCAAGAAAAACCTTTTACCTCTTTTTGCTGCTGTTGTTTAAGTTCTTCTTCATATTGTATTTGTAGTCTCTGTCTTTCCTGTGCTAATGCCCTCTCCTTCTCCGCTTCTTCTCTCATTGCCCTTTCTTTCTCTTCTTGCTTGAGACGCCTTTTTTCCTCTACTTGTTCCTTGATGGCGAGCTAAGAATACCACAACATACTTTTTTACAAAAGAAAGTTAGCAGTCTACAACACGCAACTTCAAGGATAAGCACTAATCTTAAATTAGTTTAATCAGAGCAAACAACATGCACTAAAATCTCACATACGGTGTTTGATTGCTGTGTAAGCTAAACAATGACTAAACAATGTTTTGAACATGTTCAAACCATCTGAGGGTAAGTTGTTGTTTAATTAACACTACAACTGCAGGCATAATAGACTGCGCAAACCTCAGCTCTCTTTAAACAACACGGATAAGAGAATAAAGAGAACACGCTCTTCATCAAGAACGAGTGTTCAGAAGAAATCCTTTTAGGCAAAATTGTGGAAACCGTACTGAGCCAAGTTGAGTTGCTGAACAACACTTTGAGAATTTCTTTGTTTTTCATCAGTGTTTCTGGAACTCAAGAATCAGTTTCCCAGGCAAGGCTGGAGTTCACTCATATTCTCTTTAAAAATTAAGTAAAAAAAAATATAAGAAATAATAAAACAAACCCCTCAAATAAACCCTCATATCAGTTCCGAATATGAAAAGGGCGTAGTGAGTAGACGGTTTGATCATGGTGGACAAAATGGTTTACCAGTCAAAACAGAAACTAAAGGAAATGCAAGGTCAATTTTTACCAGAATGCGGCCATTGTTGTTCAAGGGATTTGTTGCACGGTTTAATGTCAATGCTTTAATTAGATGTCATTGATCTGGATTATATAATCACAGTTATAGGATTAAATGACTAAATGAATAGTAAGAAACAGGAAGCGTTAAAATCTGACGGGATGAATGAACTGAAACAGTGCTACAGTATTATTAATGAATAGGTACATCGAGTGACGAATTTGTGTAGAAAACTCTTCTGGTAGCAAAGTTAAAATTCAGAAATGTTGAAAGTATCCCCAACAAATGCAGCTACCTATGACATGGAAGGGTTACGTTTTTGCAAACGTTGGTGGTGTAGCACTTATATTTCAACAGAATTAACTATTGGAGGGTAATGTGAAGTGTTCCACTAATTATTCCATCTTGTTCTCTCTGAACAATTCAGGTGAAATAAAATGGATTGCGTTGATCCCTCTCACACAAACAATGAAGCTCAAATGACTTAAGACGCACTACACTGACACACCATAACTGTTACGCGTGTATAAACACATCACGCACCGTGACAAATGGCAAGATGTTTTTCCACAATTATGTTCACGTGATCTCTTGATCTTCGGCCATTTTGTTCTATGTCATCATTACCCAAGACTTACTTGTGGGCATTTGGTGTGAAAACGTTATGAATTCCTGATTATTCCCTTCGTGCTTGCAGCTTTCAAGTCGAGATTTTTCCTGGTAATACACACTACATATGTAATAGTACATCACTGTAACTCTATATAAGTGCAAGCTACAATGATGCCTCTTTGGGATTTTGCCTATAGGTGCTAATTGTACCACTGTTTGGAGAAAACCATAGTTACTAACTATGAGAAAACTAAATAAAAATTTAAAAAAAATTGAGGACGTACAAGCCAATCAGGGAGAACCAGCTTTGGGAAGCTACTGCTTGCTGGATCATCCACCAAATTTCAAGGATAATTGCCAGCCAAAGAAGCGATCTTTGACATTTACAAGCAAAGAAAGATAATTAGATGTTTACCTGGTGTTCAAGTGTTTTCAGTCTTTTCTTTTCCAATTCATCCCTGTTCACAAGTGCCAAGCTTTGCAATCCATGTCCTCGAGCATGAATATTGACTGATCCGCTGAAATGAAAACAATTGCAAATACCCAACCTTACTTCATCTCTATCTTCAAGAAAATGGAAAAGAATTAAAACGTTGTGCTCAGTCTGCAGTTGCCATTGAAAAGATGACGCATCGAAGGAATCCTAGCTCCCAGAACGGAGAGACGGCCAGGCATCGCCACCGATCTCTTCAGTACAAAGAACCATGATACACACAAAAAATTGGAGAACAATTCCTTAAGTACATGTCATTTTTAAAATGGTTCTAATCAATTACTTTATCTTTCTTTGTCAATAATGCAAATAAGTAGCTGAAAAAAAAAAAGCCTAAAAAAGCTTTACCTATTCCACCGTCCTACATACTCAAGTTGGTCAAAGCATGTTTTGAAGAACCCTTACCTGCCTACAATGGTTGATGAGGATGATGTTTCAACAGTCATTGGAGACCCTCTGACATTATTGCTGGCTACAATGACACTGGCAATTGACTCATTCTGATGCCATGAATCACCACTGGCGTCCTGTGTTATGTGGTGAGTTGTAAAATAAAAATCTCTTTAAGCTACAACAGTAACGTATACTCAGTACGATAAACTTCGTGTATTAAAACGACTGACCACTTCTGGGAAATAGAAATGTAAAGCATTTGCTTATCATTATAGCGAACTGGCCACACAAAGCAACAAGTACAAAATAAAATGTCTAAAATGAAATGGAATGCAATAGTTTACGTTTTTTACGCAAGCAAACCACTAATTCCGAGAGAGCTAACTACCACAGAGTAACTTGTTGTGCTAGACATTCCAGGAAATCCAACTGGGTATTAATTAACTCTGGGAAATAAAATGGGGCACAAACTGAAAGGGGAGAAATCTTCAAAGAGATCTTATCCTTTCCTTGTATGGGTCGATTTCTTCATTACCTTGCATAATCCTGTTGTTGACTATTGCTGAGCAGCCAACTAACCCTTTCATTGCAATAATCTTGAAAGACTACCTCACTCAATTAAATCAAATTCAAGAAGCTTGACACTTCATCAGCAGCCTGAACTAACAAAAGCCAGTGCCTTTCAAGTTAATCAGTAGAACACTGCATCACGGTTAAAACATCAAATTAGCTTTAATTACCATTAGTGAATGGTGTAATTTTTCTTGAGCCTCTTTGTCCTTTTTTTCTTTAATCTGTTGTTCTAGATGATACGAAAATTTCATCTTGGAATTATGAAAATAAGATGCACATAAGTCTACCTATTTGATCTGGTCAAACAATGGATTTCTGACCAAATTTAAGGACGCTTTTCGCTGGAAAGAAGTTGGGAGAAAGGCTTCCCTTAATAAAGCCAAATAAAATCATACATCATCAAACAGACAGCTATAGAGCAAAAGAAGAAGAATGATGAATTAAATAAGAACCGTAGTGTAAGCGACTTTTTCACTTCCCATTACAAATCAGTTCTTTGTTAAGCCAAAAGAATCTACTGAAGGGGTAATGGTTTCTGAACAAACTGTGGTGCTTTCACCCGGTTTCCCAGGGGGGCTAGGCATCCTCTCAGATCAACATGTTTTTCTCTTCACATTTGTAAGGAGGGCAACCTAAATTAAACTGGTAAACATTTACAACTAATTAAAATTTTGTCATACCAAGGTCTTGTAACCATTTTTTCTTCTCTTCTGTTTTGTATTGGTCAGTTTTGTACTGAACAATTCCAGGAGCCTGCCAGAGAACATTAGAAGAGCTTAAAGACAATGAAACGTGATAACTATAGAGAAGCATTTTAATTCAGAATACAACATGACATAGTCTCTTCAGCTTAATAATTAACATAAATCAGTCACTGAAGCCATAATGTCTGAGAAAATTTAAGAACTGTAGTCTGCAATAATGAGTGTGAAGCAGGGAAGGGCTTTAACAAACGAAAAAATTACTGCATCTACAGGCTTGATTCTTAGTACTCAATCAACTCTTTCAAGTGGGTGCACTATTTTAACACACAGGTTCAAGGAATTCTTTTACGTAAAATGTTATATCTGTTTTTAATTTTACATATGTACTTTTGGTCTGAATGACAACAAAATCATGATCTGTACAAATAATCAGTCATGTATTTGTTAATGAAACGGTTAGAATAAATGAAACTTACCCCAACAGCAAAAGAGCTTCTCATAGCCACAGGAATTTCTGGGTTCACATTGTGTGTGCTCGTATCCTCACCAGTTGTCATAATACTGGGCCTGACCTTAGCTGTCTCAACTGCTGGCCCCACTGCCTCATTCTAGTAAAAGCAATATAAAATACAAGTAACAGAATTAAAGAGAGGGAAGCCCAGTTTCATGGACATGTTGGATGGGCCACTTACTAATTTAATTTTGATACAGAAATTTGTCAGTATTATTTTATCCTGGTGATTTTAAATAAACAACTACAAACTGGACCTGTCTGTGCATCACATCAAATCAACGTGCGATTAAGAATCAGATCAACTACAGAGAAAACATGGGTCTACTCCACATATACCCCATAAGGGTTAGAAGATAAAAATAGACACAAAATTACAGTATACCAGTCCCATTTTCTTGTAGTCTGCAACAACATTCCCAGATTGAGTACGTATAGGTGCACCTCCACCAGGCCGACCCCAAGGATTGTAGTCTCGAAATTCACTCTCTTTGCTCTGTAAACAGACAACAGTATCAAAACAATATAACGCTGTAAAGAAGCACCATCACCATGCTGGTTTATTTACTTGATACCATTTCAAATAATTTTACAGATGGAACATCATAAATAACTGAGAATTAATAACAACTTTTATCTTACATTCTTTTGTTTTTGTAACTTCTGCTTCAGAGCTACTTGTGTATCTATTAAAACATAGGTAATAGTATAAACTACATTAATACTTTAAAACTGTGGAATTATGAGTGGGTAGAAGACAAACCATCTTCACACTCAAGGAAAAAGCATAGCCAAGATGTACAGATGTATATAAAACGTTCAAATTTCTCCTTCCATATACAATAAAAAAGGTGCCTCCTTAGATTTTCGCTTCAAGCCATTGGGGCACTCTAAAACCGGGGGGGGGGGGGGGCTGGAGGGGAGCTCTGTCAAGAGATGCCTCTATAAATTCTAGAGGCTCTAAGCTATGACCTGGTTGTTAGCTGGCACTTCTAAGACCAAACCAAAGTTACTTTGGGGGTGTGTCAGCAGTTCCATGTTTTGTTAAGTGTGTTATTTGCGGTTTCAGCGGTGTGTTTGGATGAATTCAAAATGCACTTGTTGTGATTGTCGATGATTTGTTTGGTATTATTCATGTTGTTTCATTGTCTGTTTTTCCCTTTGGCAGTCGTAGTTGGTTCATAGTGTTGAATGTAGTGGTATCCATTCTCGTTGAGTGCTTTTTGGTATGGAAGGGTGGCTTGATCGAATGATTCTTTGCCCAATGAAAGAGATGAGAGTCATTTGTTGATGCTGGCTGGTATGTTCTTTGTGGTGGTTGCTCTCGGATTGACGTACTGTAGCATGGTGTTAAGTCTTTGTGAAGGGCTGGTAGGTGCTGTTGTTCAGGTTGAAAGTGACATCTAGGAAGTTTATGATCAGTTTGTTGGCTTCGATTGTGATCCATAGTCCATTCCGATTAAAGACGCGAGATATTTCCTTCTTGATGTTCTCTTTGACTCATTATATTTGAATAAGAGTTTACAGACATCAGTAGGATTTACAGAGTTTTCGATACTTACAATACTTACAACAGATATCTAAACAACAAAAACTAACTTACAGTACTTTCCTTACTTTGGTATACTGACATAAACACTACAGAACGTGGGAGGGTTACAGTTATATAACTAATTAATTCTTAATAAGTAGAAGAAACTTAGAAGTAACATCGAATCGTTGCTGACACCCTGATAACGAAGGAGTAAAGAAGGGGAATAACAGTGGCCAAAGATAAAGATGTTAGTAATCTTTTCTGAGAGACTGAAGATCAGCTACCGTTTTATAATGTTCTAGAAAGGATGAAAAGCTTGTGATAGAGTAGTTTTTTTACTTCCACTAAGCCAGTTTTGAAATCTCGCAAGTAATAAGATTAAGTTAGTTTGGTTTTTGCTCTTTGAAGGTGTTCAGCCTCAGACCCAAGGCAGATAAAGCATAGGGTGAAGTCCGTAGAGACAGAATTCAGTTGTTTTAGTAATTAAAGCACCAATGTTCCTCCAAAAACTTCAGTCAATTTGCAGAACCAGAAGATATGCGCTAAATCTCCTGGTTCGGTATGACAAAAGGTACAGGTTGCGTCTTCACTAAAACCCATTCTAACAAGGGATACATATGTAGTTCAGGATTGATGATGCAATCTAACCTGAAGTTCAATTAACTTTGTGCTTTTTGTACATTTTGCCGCAAGTGTGTATGCATCAATCCAACTGAGCTCCTGAGTTTCTTGGAAAGTGCCTATTATGCATTCAGGGAACATTTTCCGTTCTACTTTATGATAGGCTAATTTGTTAGCCATTTTTGATGATCCGAAGGCACTTAAAAGAGTGGCTTGTTCTTTGTAATAGACCAATTTCGACATATTAAAATTCAGTCCAAAACAAAAGGCACCATCTCGTACAAATCCTTACATTTACTCCCCAGAGCCTCGAGATGATGCCTTTTGTTTCGGACTAAATTTTAATTTATCGAAATTGGTCTATTGTCCGTA